>NW_026571207.1:5431666-5614166 GCF_026225935.1 Boleophthalmus pectinirostris | reverse complement strand
GTAAACAAAGTCACTTGTACATATATTACAGTAATTATCAAGCTTGAACACAAAAAAGGTTGATAATAATAACAGTAATAATAACATAACTAGAAAGAAAAAAATTATAATAATAAGTAAAAATTATATTTACATTATTATATGACGTATTTATATTTGCCACCAGAATTTTCATCACGTGGCAAACTCCAGATCAAACAGTGACAGTCAACACACGTGCAGTTTTGTAGTGTATTTAAGGACAGAAAAATGTCTTGTGTTAAAGTACAAAAAGCTGACAGGGTGTCGAGTTTTCAAAGAACAGTGGACGACCGATAATTTTTTTGTTCAGCATAAGGACCGTGCAGTCTGTCTGATATGAAAAGAAAGTGTGTCTGTTTTCAAAGAATATAATCTGCTTAGTCACTACGAAACACATGTATTCCTTCGTTGGGCGACCCGACCCCGGCCCCCAACACAGTCAGAAAAAATAATGTGGCCCCTAGAGAAAAAAAAAGTTTGGTGACCCCTGAGCTACTGTGTGCTGCCTTCATTGGTCTCTGCAGTTTACAGTAACTGGTGACATCAGGCATGACTACGCTGATTACAGTGAGGTGTTTGTAATTAGGTTAAATCATTCCTTAGACCTCCTTTCCTCTCACGTTCCTGTTTAGTCCTCCAGGCACTGCCTAGTTTGGCAGCTCTATTTGAAATGCAGTTGTGGATGGACTTGATGCGTTTAGTCTGACTTTTTTTTTTTTTTTTTTTTTTTTTTTTTGGCATCTGTGTCTGTGCATAGTCTATTCGTCAAGTAAATAAAATTGCCTACTTTTGCCAAATCCGGTTCCAATCCTGCATACACTCTGTTCCCATAATGCCTTCAAAACACTGTTATGATGATATCGAAGCTGAAAGGAAGAAGAAACATGCTGGTAATGCCAACACGTGAGCGTTTGTCAAATCCTTCATTAGCTCCCTCTGCTCTCTGTGCTGCCCGGCCCCTCCACACACACTCTCACACTTATTACCAATTGAATCAAATCCGTTCCCAGCGACAGTTCCCGGCTACTTCCTGCATTCATTTGGAGCCCATTTACACATAGATTGGATGGCTTCGCACGCTCCGAATACAATCTGCCTGCATTGAACGTCGAGCGGGGAGAGCGCATTATTATTGTAACTAACCAATGGAACGGCAACATCAACAAGACGGCTTTTCCAGACGGAGGATCCGGATGGAGAGGGAAGGGACAGAGAGGGAGAGAGCGAGAGGGGGGGTTGATGAAAACGTGGTTAATCATCTTCTTTTGGAGTCTTGGATGTGTCTCTGAGCGTGAGGGCAGAGAGCGGCAGATTTGTGAAGGTTTTGCCACTCGAATGAAGAGGGAGGATCTTGCAGAGTACTGTCCTCCTCATTAGGACCTCACAAGGCATTTTCAGGCGACAGAGAACCGTGCCGGTGCTGATCTTAAACCGACTCACATGTTGATGCTGGAAATCAGAGCGTTCCGGAACCGAAAAGTTGTTTTCCAACATTAATCAAGTTTTACTCTAAGCAAACCGTGACGATACAGTAGACATCAGCACATTCATCCGGGTCACACATGATAAAATAAACAAACAGAGCAGTTGAAACTATCATGTATGTAATGAAAAGTTTTAAGTCTAGAAAAAACTATTACGTACTGTTCGTCTTGCATGTATCCGTGTTCACCTAATAAGATTACATCTTTGGTTTGGATGATGCTGCCATCTTCTCCACAGCAGATCGATGTTGTAGCAAAGCTTGGCACACTTAAATAATGACTTGTACAAATGCTCGCTGATGTCGATGATGCGATCTATGATTGTTATTTTCCTCCCTGTGACATCTGTTTTCGTATGGCCTTGTTTCTATTTGGTGGCAAATCCACACCCTCTGTCGATGACGCGTCATGAGTAAACGGTATGAACGCGAGTTGTTCAACAGTGAGCACTTTGGTTCCCGGTGGAACTGGTGCGGGAACCGACACCGGCACCGTTCTGATCAGCCTGAAAACAGTTACTGAGTACAGTCCTCCTCATAAGGACCTCACAGAGTACTGGCTTCCTCATTAGCTGACTGTGATTGGCCGTGAGAGGCTGGGGCAGAGGGACAAGTGATGTGAGACCAGTAACTATCACATTTCCTCACAAACAAAAAGTTGGGGTTAAATTGACTTTGTTTAGAGTGTTCTACACCTCGCTCTACACTGTTCATCTGTGGGTGAACTATAATAAATCAAGCCACAGAGACTGAGAGTGGCCTACAGAGACTAAGAGAGAACTTTTTTCATTTTTTTTTTTTTTTCATGGAGGGCTCTGTATTAAAACACAGACCACATGGAGGGCCACAGACTGTTTGATACTATGACTCATGAAAAAGTACCACCGCAACTGAACTCAGTCGCAGAACCTTAATAGCAGGTCTGACTCACATCAGAATGGTTAGTTATTTGAGGGACCGTGGTCGACTAGTTAAAAATAACAGTAAAAAAGTACTTCTCAAGATAATAAAAACATTGGCGTGAGGGCTGCATTTGGACCCTGGGCCGTAGTTTAGACTCCCCCGCTCTAAGACTTGTGTTAAAAAGACCAGTCTGGACCAGTGCCAATGAGCTGTGTGTGTCCTCATTACACTGTAGCTGTTTTAAGAAATGCTCTTATTGCTGACTAATACTAGATACAGTGCCGTCCTCTACACTCAGCTGTGGAAACACGGGTGTAGTCATCTTCTAAGAGGTTAGAGGCCTCTTATTGTTTTGTATGTTTTTATATTGTTTGTCTGTCTGTTTGTTTTTATACTCTGGACCACGAGTCTGTAATAGAGTCTGTTTTGTTCAAATCAAATAAAGCTTTTACTGGTAACAAGTCTAATGCTGATTCATCCTTAATTACAAAAACACTGGGCATTATGTTCATGTAGTTGATGTTATAATTTAGTGCTTTGTTTCAACACAATTGTCCAATCAGAAAACAGAATGAGCCTCACATGACACATCAACCAGCCATGTCTCACCGTTTAGTCTGGCATTTTCACTATCTCAGTGTAGTTAAGCTTTTTGGTAACATTTCATAACAGCTCCACTCTTAGGCTACGTTTATATGACGACGATCAGAACAGAAGACGCAAAAGTGGCGTCGCGTTTTCATTTTTTATTCTGTGCTTAGACGAGCATTTTCGGGAGGAAATCTGCGTGCGTGGAATCCGACTGTGGATGCATGCGTCTCACCTGCGACAAACTGGTGCATCCAGAATTTGACAGAGGTGACTGCAGATCCTTCTCTGTTCACTAATAGTATCTCTGCAGATTCTGTACTTTTCTTGGGACACCTCCTGTAAGTTTAGAAGAAGAAGGTCTGATCTGACATGTTTACGTGTACTGTATGTATGTGACGTAAACATGTACGTGAGCAGATCAGATCAGAGTTTTGCGTCTTGGGGCAGTGTAGACGCTACGGTGGAGCGTATTCAGCTTTTCCACTCTGGAGGGTGGTTTCAGATTTTTGAGATTTTAAGCCCCCAAAACGCCATCACCATCTAAACCAGGAGTCTCCGCCCTCTAGCTCGGGAGCTACCGGTAGCTTTTCTGGATTATACATATCGGGTTGAATAAGTAAAATTCATTGTAAATGGATAATTTTGATGCCTAACTTTGTACACTAATAAATGGATAATGGTTTATGTTTTCTAGACATCAAACTATACCTTATCTAAGGCTTGCCGTGGCTTTTATATTTACTCAGTTTCCTGTGACTGCTGAAACTAGTTGCTGTTTGGCATTTTCATTTTGTAAAAGTAGCTCACTGGAATAAAAAGTTTGGAGAACCCTGGTCTAAATGAAAGGCACTTCTGATAAAAGATTTTATCGTTTTTACCTGCAAGTATTGTCATGTAAACAGGCCCTTAATACAGCAGCATTTGGGTTGCCAGTTTCAGTGCTGAACCTGAAACCTAAATGTCTCTCTCTGATCTGAATGGTCACTACCTAAACCCCAGCACCAGCAGACAATCACGAACCAGTTGGAGTGCAGCTCAGTGAGGGAGGTTCTGAGCTTTCACCTGTCAGAGTGCAGGTCTTAAGTTCTGTATTTTTCAAGACCAAGAACCTCAAAAGACCTTTTCATGAGCACAATTCACTGTAGTGATGTTATAGCCCTCTACGTGACATTAACAAAGGTCAGGAGTAATTAGTAGCAACTTTCCAGCCCATCCTGTCAAGAATCTGTGAAGGTGTTGGCTTTTCCGCTCTGAATTTGCATAAAGTTGATTTCAGTACGACTCTGCCCCGCTCAGGTTTCCAGTTGTTGCACGACTGTCGTCAGTTTTGCCATTAGCTGTGAGTGTGCTGAGACCGAAGAGCCTGGAGGGGGAGAGCGCAGAGTGAGTTTAGGAAAGATCCACTGTTAAAGCGGACGGATTGTTTAAAATGAACTTTTACGAGCTTTTAACAGTGATATAACCGCGTTCCCTCATAATCTCACTGTACTCAGAGGTGATTCATGCGTGTTTGAGTAATCCTGAATTCGAGGCTTGAGCGTTTAGAACAGTTCAGTTACCTCGGCCCTCCACCCACCTCTCTGTGCTCTCTTAACTTGTGATTATTCAAAATAATTCAGACTAAGGCTCAAAAAAGTCATTAGTACAGAGATCACATGGCCATTTTTAAACTATAAAAGAAAATCTGATGCTTTCTACAGTGAAGGGCCGCTATGAAGAGGTGGAAACAGGAAGACAAAAGACCTGTTTCATTTATTAAACTGCTGCAGGTTTGCCTGGGATCCAGAATACACACTTCTTCGGTACTTGTAGGGCCTCATATTACACTATTTTCTGAGCTGTTATAATGTTGTTTCTTCATCACAAACAGAGCTGGAGTTGTGTTTTGTTTCACATGATTAACAGTTCTTCTCTCACATGGAAAACACTCTGTTTCCTCTTGTGATGTCATGTGGAAATACTGAAAGTGCTCTCCTCTTTCCCCTCTTTGTTCCCCTCTTTCTTTCTTTTTTTTTTTAACTCCATACACCTTCACTAGAATCATGTGGTTCGTTTCAACCAAGGAATTGTCCTTGTCTATCACTACCGCTACTTAGCCAGGCTGGTGCCATCTAGTGCCTCCACTCAATTTAATTTCTCTCCAGCAACTAGGTCAGGAATCAAAATACCCTAGATGGTTGGGGTTTTTTTTGCACCAAGCAAATACACACACAGCACAGAGCAGGAGATATGAAGTGCAGTGAACAAACCATACGTAAAATGTATGGAGCGAAATGAGGAAAGACCGCTGTGTTTACTGTGTCTTAAAATGTTGGCAACGGACACATGGTGCTTGTGTCCCACGAGCTGCTTTGGAGACGCGACTGAAACGTTTCCTGTTGTATGTAGGCAGTGTTGGGAAGGTTACGTTTAAAATGTATTTCCCTAAAGATTACAGATTACAAACGTAATCTAAATACTTGGGATTACTTGATTTGCTGTAGAGAAGCAAAGACTAGGATATCGTAACATAAGATGTTTTGTCTGCTAAAAGAAAATAAAAAAGCCCAGACTTTACTCAACCAAATTAAAAATATTATTGAGAGAAGAGGAGGAGACACGGTCCATGCAGCATGATTTAGTTCTGATAAATCCTGTTTTAGTCATGGTTTAGACCTCGTTTAGTCCTGGTTTAATCTTGGTTTAGACCTAGTTTAGACCTGGTTTAGACCTGGTTTAGACCTGGTTTAGACCTGGTTTAGTCCTGGCTTAGACCTGGTTCAGTCCAGGTTTAGACCTGGTTTAGTTCTGGTTTAGACCTAGTTTAGACCTGGTTTAGACTTGGTTTAGTCTTGGTTTAGTCCTGGTTTAATCTTGGTTTAGACCTAGTTTAGACCTGGTTTCAGACTTGGTTTAGTCCTGGTTTAGTCTCGGTTTAGACCTAGTTTAGACCTGGTTTAGTTCTGGTTTAGACCTGGTTTAGTGTTCAGGAATGAGTGGAATTACCAGAAAAAAAAAAAAAAAAAGGGATATAGCCCAAAATGTGAAAACACTAAAATACCTCTGTGTAATCCATTTATTTCAACAAAGTAACAAAGTAATCCAATTACCACTCACTGAAACAGTAACTGTAACTGAATACAGTTACTCATAATTTGTACTCTGATTACATAACTCCGGTACATGTAATCTGTTACTCCCCAACACTGTATGTAGGCGACTGAAGGCGAGGATGCAATTTGGCAATTTGTCCACGTTTGGTAGTGGTAGTTTGGTAATGTATGCTTTTTTTTTTTTTTTTTTTTTTTTTTTTTTTTTTTTTGGCCGTACTAGAATAAAGTGTAATTGCACATCCACTACAGTAGTTGGCAGTGACGCTCTCATTGTCAGAGTGTGTGCAGGGAGTGTCAGCGCTATATTGTTGTTGTTATTTTTTATTTTATTTTATTTTTTTGCACTAAGCAAACACACACGCAGCACAGAGCAGGAGATATGAAGTGCAGAGAACAAACTGTATGTAAAGTGTTTGTAGCGCTCGGCTTCACTGTGACTACGGTGGGAAACGAGGAAAGACCGATGTGTTTACTGTGTCTAAAAATGTTGGCAGCGAACAACATGAAGACAAATAAATGATGGCACTTAAAGACATTACACCCCAATCACGCTGATAAGCCGCTTGAGTTTTTCAGCCAAAACGTGACAAAACAATCAACAATCATCCTGCTTTGTGAATGCTGTTTCAGTAAACCAACGAGCTCTGTTAGCGTCCTGCCAAACTATAACATGGACATCGACTTTAAAGACGAGGAGGACATGGGAGCGGACCACCTCATTATGCAGATGAGCTCAGCGTGGAATCTGGACGGACACATGCAAAATGTTCACTGCAAACTCGGGATAATTTAGGCAGTCAGAGGATTCCTTTTCCGTCCTTCCTGTAGATCAATCCTGCCCATCGCCTTCACCTTTCAGTACTTTTCAATTCCGTCGGGAAGGGAAACAGTTTGAACGGAGGTTTGCAGTCACACACATCTGATTCCCTTTTGCATCTATGGAGTTCGCAAACAAATTTCTCGAGCCGTTTTCCACTGTTAGGATCCAACAACCACACAATTACGATGTCCGAATCCCAAAACTAAAATATGGTAAAATCAGAATCAGAAACAAAAGTGATATGGTTCAAAAGACTAGAAAAGATGCATCCCACTGGGAAATCAAACATGGAGGTTTGATGCTCACGTTTTCGGAAAATCCTGCCCAGTATGAATTGCGCAATGACTGGAACTCCAAGATTCTTGATGTGTCTATTATAAAGCTCCATTCCTCTTGCATCAAACCAGTTTTAATTTTGCTGACATGACATATTTTAGGTTTGTAAGAATCCAAATCCAAAATCCAAATCCACTTTATTTATTTAGCACATTTTACAAACAAAGCAGTTTCCAAAGTTCTGCTCAGAGATCATAAAATGAAGACAATAAAAAGGTAAATTGCTAAAATGTGTTCATACCAACAATAAAAAAGTAAAAGCAGAAACATACAAATCATAAAATAGCAGTAAATAAGTAGAATAAATAAAATAAAATAAAGTATGACCTTACTGTGCAGCTAATCCAGCCGGTGTTGTTGTGCGCGTCATTATCCGTTGTGTCCCTGAACACACCGCGCAGGCTTGATGGTGATTCCAGCTTCATTTGTCCACGTCCACATGTGACATTTAACACTCCTGACACGGAGCCTGTGCAGCGCAGGGAATCTGCCGCTCAATACTTCAATACAACTCCCACAATCCCCCGCAGGCACCGACAGGAAGTGCGGTAATAGGAGCCGGGCCTGATGTATGGGGTCTAATGAGGACTGGGTTTGTGTACGAGGCTCTGCGCTAATACTGACACCACCGAAGTAAACACGGAGAAGATTATGTATTTAGGTTTGAATGTGTTTGTTAAAGAGACGATGCATATTCAGAAGAAAACGGAGAGCACGCAATTCATAAAACGTGACAAAAGGACAAGATACAAAAGCTACTGTCACCACTGTTGGGCAAGTTACTGTTATTTCAAAATATTTTTTTTTTATATTACAGTATTACTGTGTTTAACATCTAAAATATTATAGGACTACTGCAGCAATTTAAGGTACTCTCAATAAAATAACTGTGTGAAGACGCCGAACTTCTGTGCCATATATGGACTGAACCAGGACTAAACCAGGACTAAACCGGGTTTAAATCAGGTCTAAACCAGAAATGAACCAAGACTAAACCAGGACTGAACAAGGACTGAACCAAGACTGAACCAAGACTGAACCAGGTCTAAACCAGGACTAAACCAGGACTAATCCAGGTCTAAACCAGAAATGAACCAAGACTAAACCAGGACTGAACCAGGACTAAACCAGGACTAAACCAGGACTAAACCAGGTCTAAACCAGGTCTAAACCAGAAATGAACCAAGACTAAACCAGGACTGAACCAGGTCTAAACCAGGACTAAACCAGGACTAAACCAGGTCTAAACCAGGTCTAACAGAAATGAACCAAGACTAACAGGACTGAACTGGACTGAACCAGGACTGAACCAAGACTGAACCAGGTCTAAACCAGGACTAAACCAGACTAAACCAGGTCTAAACAGGTCTAACCAGAAATGAACCAAGACTAAACCAGGACTGAACCAGGACTGAACCAGGTCTAAACCAGGTCTAAACCAGAAATGAACCAAGACAAAACTGAAGGACTGAACCTGGACTGAACCAGGACTGAAGACTGAACCAAGACTGAACCAGGACTAAACCAGGACTAAACCAGGACTAAACCAGGACTAAACCAGGTCTAAACCAGAAATGAACCAAGACTAAACCAGGACTGAACCAGGACTGAACCAAGACTGAACCAGGACTAAACCAGGACTAAACCAGGTCTAAACCAGGTCTAAACCAGAAATGAACCAAGACTAAACCAGGACTGAACCAGGACTGAACCAAGACTGAACCAGGACTGAACCAGGACTGAACCATGCCTAAAACCAGGTCTAAACCAGGACTGAACCAGGACTAAAATCAGGACTGAACCAGGTCTAAACTGAGGACTGAATTGAGGACTAAACCAGGACTAAACCAGGTCTAAACCAGGACTAAACCAGGTCTAAACCAGGACCAAATTTACGTGGACGCACCTCCGGCGTTTCACTGCTTCAGATCTCGCGGTGATTTTAGCAAATTTGTTTGAGGAAAAACGAAAAAACCCACCACTTCAATCCAGGTTAAAAAAGCATTGTAACGTGAGTCACTGACATTTGTACCGAGTAAAATATATATATTTTTTCCCCTGTAATGCCGTAACATTACTGCGTTACAGCAAAAAGCAACGCATTACAGTAATTCATTACGTTTATAAAGCGTTACTCCCAACACTGATTGCCACATACTCTCTAAAACAGAAAGATGACAGGTGCACAACCAGTCAAAAGTTTGGTTCACACTTTCTCATTTATGTTTCTTCTTTATTTCCGTGATTATTTACACTGTAGATTCTCACTGAAGACATCAAAACTATGAATGAGACATATGGAATGCAGAAAAAAAAAAAGAAACTCAAAATAACGTCAAACTTTTTTTTAGATTTACTTTTTCTTTTTTTTTGCCCACTGCTTTTGCACCATATTTCAATTGCCTCTTTAAGCGACAATGTTTTTTGTTGATATTTGCTCCGTCCCAAGACAGCTGTGACACAGAACCACATTATAGACTGTAGGGATGTAACGATATCCAAATCTCTCTGTACGATATTATCACGATATGCATCTCACGGTATGATATTTATTGTGATATTTTAAAGAGGCTGATATAATTGTAGATAGGACACGTTTCTGCTTTTAAAATACCTTGACGAGATTTTGGTGTGAATTATTTCCGTCATAATCCCAAGAATTCAAGTAAAAACATATCTCTCTGTGTTGTCTGTACTGAAATGAATCATGGGATATGTAGTTTCCGAAGTTTATACACTGTTGCTATTGTAAAACCGTGCATTTAAAGGTTGTATAGAGGATTTTCCAAGGAACGAGAAATCCAGCGACTGTTTGTCCTTTTTCAAATGTTGCGCATGCGTGAAACCACCCCCCCTCCCCTACAGCTCCTACGTAGAAACGCCTCCTCCCGCCTCCTCCTTACGCCAGAAACAGGTTTGTTTACAGCCGGTGCGCTGCACATGACTTGTAAACAACTAACTACAGTGTTGGTTAGGCAAGGCGGAGAAGTGAGGAGCGGGGGAGGGATGTGCGGACATTTCGTTCGCGGACGAGAAGTGAGGAGCAGGGAGAGGAGAGGGGAGCGGTGTGCGGAGATTCCGTGCCCGGAGAAGTGAGGAGCAGGGGGAAGAGCAGAACGGGCAGCGGGGACAGGAGCAGGAAAGGGGAGCAGAGAAGGTTGCGCGGAGATTCCGTGCGAATGAACTAGCTACAACATGCAGCAGCAAGCGGACTCTTTCTTTGCCTTCAAAATTACATTTTCAGACATAGGATATCGCTTTCGTGTCCTGAAAAACGTTTCTCTAGCTCTTGGAAATAAACTACGTTTTCATAATAAGCAGAAGTTTCCTGTCCAGGAGTAATTAGTGGACCAGTGCGTCAGTCTTTAGACCCTGCGTCTGCTTCAGTCGCGCCATCGCTGGAATGAATCTTCAAGAATCACCTTAGTTTGGCTTCCCTGCTTTTCCCCTTGTCTTCTTCTTTCAGCGACCTCAAAAACGGACTTTCTTTTGCGGCTAACTGCTCCTGGATTCTTGTCTGCCATTGCAACAAACTTTGTGCAAACTGCGAGGAAGATATAGGTCAAAAAAAGCCGCTAAGAACTGTTGCGTTGGTGGAGTAAACAGCGTCTGTGCGGCTTGCGTCTGTGGACTGCGTGACAGTCGTACGTAAACCACGTACCGGCGGCGCAGGCAAGTCAGTTACGCTAGAAACGTAGGGAGATTGATTGACAGCCTGTCAGCTCACAGATAACGAGGCAGTGTCGTTATCTATTGGCAAATGTTTAGCCCCACCACGTCCAGAGTTGATGAATTTTTATTCTCTTTTTTTTGGTCATCATAATTACAAGGCTACTGCACCTCTATAATGCTATCATTGACAATTTGAAACAAAAAACTAATAATCCTCCATACAACCTTTAAGCAAAGGGACTTGTAATTTGATATACTGTGAAGGCCCACAATATACTGTGAGACTTTTGACGATACAACATCACAAAATTTCAGTTATTGTTACATCCCTAATGGACTGGCACTCGAAATACGGAAGCATGCTCAAGGGAATATAAACCGGGACGAGGGGGTATTTTACTCTCACACACCTGGAAATTGTCCTGAGGAAGTTGGACTGCAGATGGCGCTGTTGTCCTCTGTCCACCGGTAGGAAGACTTCAAAACCGTTATAAATCAGCAGAGCGGACACGTCAGCAACATCACATGACCGCTCTGAGGAAGAGCGCTGTTGAGCAGTCAAAACTGTCAGGTATGAAAACAAACTCTTGCTCTGAAAAAAGAACCTAATAACATAAATGATCAGAAAAACAAATGAACCTCAGGGGACTATTGAATGAGACCTTTGACTGGTCATGTACATGTACAGATTCAAATGTCATATGTCAAGTTCAGTTCCAATCAAAGCGCTGGAACTATTTACACATGAGGAAGATATGTTTTTGCCCTTAATAACATCATGGTTGCTAGGTAACAGTTGCAGATTTTTCTCTCTCATATATACAGTAAATGTCACATGAATACAGCCAAGACACATAGTCCCTCCAGCCTGTCCTGAGTCTTTCCCAGGGCCTCGTCCTGGGGGCTCCAGGAGGCACCCAGAACAGATGCCAGAGCCTCTCGATGTGGAGGAGCAGCGGCTCTATTCCGAGCTCCTCCCATGTGACTGAGTATATCACTACCCTTAACTCAACTTACACCATAAAATCAAACAGGGTCACAAAATATGACATCTTTTATATAATATATTGTGTACTGTGTGCTGTTGGACCCAGCCCAGCCGTCTTAAGACCTGCTATGAACAATATCCACTCCTCACATCCTCTGCTTTCATTTCTACTCCGCCTCAAATTGTGTAATGATTTACGTACAAGTGTTTTTTAAATGCATTCGTGATTCAGCTATTACTCAAATTCCACTCAGAACATTGTGAAATAAAGACTGTGTACAAGTACTGTATATAATATATAAAATATAAAACATAAAATATAATAAGAGCAGCTCTAGAGGCGACTGCTCTGTGCCGTTTAGGAAAAGTGCTTTTGGACAGACTCTTTTGCTTATCGAGCAGCTCAAACATGGAACACAGTGCAGGTCATGTACGAGAACTCTCATCACTGCAGCATTTTCTAATACTTTAAAACACTGGTTCAATCTCCAAATATGTCTCCATGTTTAACCAAATAACTTTTCTTTTTTCTAGTTGGTTTAACTCTTTAACTCTTGACTTCAAATGAACTGTCTGAAATGAATTGTGTGTATAGTGAGTGTGTTGTGTGTATAGTGAGTGTGTTGTGTGTATAGTGAGTGTGTTGTGTGTACAGTGAGTGTGTTGTGTGTATAGTGAGTGTGTTGTGTGTATAGTGAGTGTGTTGTGTGTATAGTGAGTGTGTGTTGTGCGTACAGTGAGTGTGTTGTGCGTACAGTGAGTGTGTTGTGTGTATAGTGAGTGTGTTGTGTGTATAGTGAGTGTGTTGTGCGTACAGTGAGTGTGTTGTGCGTACAGTGAGTGTGTTGTGTGTATAGTGAGTGTGTTGTGTGTATAGTGAGTGTGTTGTGTGTATAGTGAGTGTGTTGTGTGTATAGTGAGTGTACTGGTTTTATGTACATTTGTGTGATTATTGCTGTACTTTTCCCTGTCCTGTAGATGATTTCACATCAACCTGCTGAGAAACTGAAGACGGAAATGAGTCACGCTGGCTATAATCTTTACATATTTAAAATTTAAATGACCATTAATATGTTCTCTCCCTGTAGAAAAAAAAAAAAAAAAGAATAAAAAATAAGAATAAGAAATAAGAACATTTTTGGAGCATGAGATTGATAGGTGGTCAGTGCAGCGTTGGCAGTGATACGGTCGCTGTATCAAACCGTTGTGGTGAAGAGGGAGCTGAGCCGAAAGACAAAGCTCTTGATTTATCCCTCCCCTCACCTACGGTCATGAGCTCTGGGTAATGACCGAAAGGACAAGCTCGCGGATACAAACGGCCAAAATAATTTTCCTCCACAGGCTGGCTGGGCACTCCCTTAGAGATAGGGTGAGGAGCTCAGTCACACGGGAGGAGCTCGGAGTAGAGCCGCTGCTCCTCCACGTCGAGAGGAGCAGCTGAGGTGGCTCGGGCATCTGTTCCGGATGCCTCCTGGACGCATCCCTCGGGAGGTGTTCCGGGCATGTCCCACCGGGAGGAGGCCCCGGGGAACGCTGGACACGCTGGAAGGGCTATGTCTCTCGGGTGGCCAGGGAACACCTCAGGGTCCCATCGAAGGAGCAGGAGGAAGTGTCTGGGGTGAAGGAAATCTTTGAGATCCTGCTTAGACTGCTGCCCCCATGACCTGGCCGTGGATAAGCAGAAGAAAATGAACGAATGAACATTTTAGACCTGTTCACAGCTACAGATGCTTGCACATTACCATGACAACCAGAGCTTTTACAGAAAACACTGATGGGTGTTTTTACTATGAATTAAATGAAAAAAATCCCACTGAAGTTCACTGACATGGCGTACGTGCTTTTCCCTGTTTCCTTTGATGCCGCCTGTACAAACCTGACATGTCTGTGAGCGCCTGATGGAGAACGGAGGATCTTTTAATTACTCACACGATTAGCGCGCTCAGAAGGTTGTGCTACAAACAGCGCGTCTGTCAGCGGAACAAAGGCGTCCGGCGCTGCTCACCGTCATTGTGAGAGAACACAGAGGAAACCTGCCGCACGCCCAACACCATTCAGCCAAGCACCGCTGACAGTTCATCACGCCGGCCGCCATCTTGTGTCAATCTTCATTAGTTTCTCATGGTCCCTGTCACACACTCACACACACACACACACACACACACACACTAGAACACTTGAGAGACGATCTGGAGAGGACACATCCAAAGCACTTTATCAACTTAAGACTGGACTAATAAGACAGACTGAAGAGAGGAATGAAATGGCGAGTCCAGGACATTTGTCAAAAAGAGACACGATTTGCTCATTTGGTCTGGTTTGATTAACTTTGAGAAATGAGACGTTTCACCTAAAAGGGCCTCATCGGTTTTAAAGGGGCTGTACCTGTTTTTCACGTGAACCATCTCCAACACGACAGAAACGCAGAACAGACTCACCATCAGCAGAACACCCCTCTGTCACGGAAAGAACACTCATATTCCACTGAGTCGTCTCCTTGAGTCCGACAGAAGCTGAACTGCATCAGCGCACAAGGAGCGAGCTGTTTTTTGAGCTCTTGGCTTATGCAAAAACGACGTGTCCGGATGCAAATCATTTTCGATAGGGTGATACAGTAATTTGTTTCAGTGTAAACGCAGCCTAACCCTGAAAGTTATTTGTCTGCATCAGCTCTGTCAGTCTGGGCTCGCACAGAGGGAGGACTGATTTCCAAAATAAATAAATAAAACTGTTTTTTTAGTGGTACAAGTCACAATTTAGATTTCTCTAATGTTTCTCATAACTCCTGAGCACTCAAGCCTCAAACACAGGACAATTATTCAAATATCCATGAAACTCTGAGCGAGTTACTGATGCAGAAGCAGTTATAACACGGTTAAAAGCTTAGAAAAGGCTATTATACAACTGTCATTTTCTTTGATTATTGTGTTCTAATTCATATTTCTTCCTTTTTGTTTGTCACCGACGTTATAAAACCAAACTTTCTGAAACATTGTTGTAACATGGTCTATTTTAAACAATGTGCCCCCTTTAAAGGTGCGTTGTGTAACTCTGGGGTCTCCAACCTGTACCTCGGGATCTACCGCTAGCTCTCCACCCCCTTCCAAGTAACTCGCTAATGGATTTCTGAATTCTATGTGTATAATGACTAAAATGTAATTAATTACTACTGTACATGTATCATTTTGATGCCTAACTTGGTGTACCAATAAGATGGATAATGGTTTATGTACATTTAACACACATCATTTTTGTGTGCCTTATACTTCTGACTTGTGGAGAACTTAATGACTGAATAATTGAATAATCTGCAAAGGTCCCTGGTGCTAGGCTAGTGCATGTCAATGGCCATAGTTATCCTGCCACTAAAAACAGTCTTACCCACTCCACAAAACACCCGAAGTAAATCTATTATTACACCAGACTGTCCATGTGAATGTCTGTGTTGATAGAATAATGTTTAAAATAAAACTAATCTTGCATCGCATGAATCGTCGCATGTTGAGGGACTATTTTCTCAGCAGCAGCGGAATTTTACTTTGCCAGTAAGATCGGTGCTAGGTGATATCAGGAAGTACAACTCACTGCTGCTGCTCAGACATAAATCCTTCAAATGCAAGGTTGGTTTTACTTCTAAAATTATTCTATCAACGCAGACATTCACATCGACAGTCTGGAGTAATAATAGATTTGTTTTGGGTGTTTTGTGGAGTGGGTAAGACTGTTTTTAGTGGCAGGATAACTATGGCCATTGACATGCGCTAGCCTAGCACCAGCGACATCTGCAAATACAAGGACTGGATGAATTTTTTTATTTTTTTTTTTTTAAGTGTCTCCACATGTCTCCAACACTCTGGCTCACTAGGGCTATGTTTACACTGAAACAAATCACCGTATCAGAAATGATTTGCGTCCAGACACGTCACTTCTGTGTCCACAATCCTTCCCTATCCACACAGCTCTGAGCATATTTGTTTACATTTTACAGAAAGGAAACTTAAACCCGCATGGCTAATTTGCATAAACTGAGCACTCAAAAAACAGCGCTACACGGTTCAGCTTCTGTCGGACTAAACGGTACGACTCAGTGGAATGTGAGTGTTCTTTCTGTGACAGAGGGGTGTTCTGCTGATGGTGAGTCTGTTCTGTGCTTCTATCGCGTTGGAGATGGTTCATGTTAAACTTTTTCAGAGATTTTACATCTGCAGGTCGTACACAGAGACTATATATATGAATGAACATATATTCTTGCCTCTTAGCGTTTTGAAGGTGAATTACTTCGTGGCACAAAGACCTACATCAGCGTTTTCAGGCGTCCACACAGTGTTGCACCAGATCCGTTCTCAGATGAATTCGTGGGAGCTGGCGGCACCGGATCGGAAGTTCCGTCTCTGGAGCCGTTTTTCCATCGGATTAGTGTGGACGAACACTGCATCCACAACGAAAACGACTCGAATACGTACTAGTGTGGACGGGGCCTAGGAAATGAGGTCCTATGTCCAAAATTCTGGACCGTCTCCTTAATAAATTCAAATAACACGGCTGTTTGAAATCCAGAAAAAAGCACATTTATAAAGCAAGAATCTATGAAACTTTGTAAAAACATTGTGATTGTAACTGAAATAACACATGGCTATACAGTCAAAATTCAGCGTCTCCTTTGCTTCATAAATTTCCGACTGATTGCTCATCGTGTAAATACATCGACTCGACAAACGCTCATCATCGGTGTCTGGCCTCTCCTCTCACGCCAAACCTGTCCAACAAGCCCTTTTGGCAGCGTCCTCACAAAACCGCAGGGGCGTGGGGACGAGCCGTGCGTGTTCTGCTAAACGCTCCGGTCCGGGCGCGAGCCGGGGCGGAGCAGTGACCCGCGGTGACTTGTTATTCCTGCGGCGCTAACCGGTTTAGCCCCCGAAAGCCGCCGCCGCCGCCGCTCCGCCACGCCAAAGGTCAGGGGAAATTGGCCGCGACTAGTTCCCTTATTTTGTTACATATGGAGCGGCGGAGAGTGGCTACGCGCGGGGCTTAATGCCGCCTCGCTCCTCACCGCGGCCCTGAAGATGGACTGCAGATGAAATGGGTGTGTTGTGAGGACAGTCCGTCTCATGTAACCTTTGAGACGCCTCCATGAGGGGAGATGCTGTGTGTGCGGCATGGTTTAGTCCTTAAATCCTGGTTTAAACCTGTTTAGATCTAATTTTAGTCTTGGTTTAGACCTGGTTTCGACCTGGTTTTAGTCCTGATTTTAGTCCTGGTTTAGTTCTGATTTAGTCCTGGTTAAATTCTGGTTTAGACCTAATTTAGACCTGGTTTTAGTCTTGATTTTAGTCCTGGTTTAGACCTGGTTTGAGTCCTGATTTCAGTCCTTGTTTAGACCTGGTTTAGACCTGGTTTGAGTCCTGATTTAGTCCTTGTTTAGACCTGGTTTAGTCCAAGCTTAAACCTGGTTTTAGTCTTGATTTTAGTCCTTGTTTAGACCTGGTTTAGACCTGGTTTGAGTCCTGATTTTAGTCCTTGTTTAGACCTGGTTTAGTCCTGATTTTAGTCCTGTTTAGACCTGGTTTACTCCAAGTTTAGACCTGGTTTTAGTCTTGATTTTAGTCCTTGTTTAGACCTGGTTTAGACCTGGTTTGAGTCCTGATTTGAGTCCTTGTTTAGACCTGGTTTAGACCTGATTTAGACCTGGTTTTAGTCCTGATTTTAGTCCTTGTTTAGACCTGGTTTGAGTCCTGATTTAGTCCTTGTTTAGACCTGGTTTAGTCCAAGCTTAAACCTGGTTTAGTCTTGATTTAGTTAGACCTTGTTTAGACCTGGTTTAGTCCAATCTTAAACTTGGTTTTAGTCTTGATTTCAGTCCTTGTTTAGACCTGGTTTCGACCTGGTTTTAGTCCTGATTTTAGTCCTGGTTTAGTTCTGATTTAGTCCTGGTTAAATTCTGGTTTAGACCTAATTTAGACCTGGTTTTAGTCTTGATTTTAGTCCTGGTTTAGACCTGGTTTAGACCTGGTTTGAGTCCTGATTTCAGTCCTTGTTTAGACCTGGTTTAGACCTGGTTTTAGTCCTGATTTTAGTCCCTGTTTAGACCTGTTTACTCCAAGTTTAGACCTGGTTTTAGTCTTGATTTTAGTCCTTGTTTAGACCTGGTTTGAGTCCTGATTTCAGTCCTTGTTTAGACCTGGTTTAGACCTGGTTTGAGTCCTGATTTTAGTCCTTGTTTAGACCTGGTTTAGTCCAAGTTTAGACCTGGTTTTAGTCTTGATTTTAGTCCTTGTTTAGACCTGGTTTAGACCTGGTTTAGTCTTGATTTTAGTCCTTGTTTAGACCTGGTTTAGACCTGGTTTTAATCTTGATTTTAGTCCTTGTTTAGACCTGGTTTAGACCTGGTTTAGTCTTGATTTTAGTCCTTGTTTAGACCTGGTTTAGTCTTGATTTTAGTCCTTGTTTAGACCTGGTTTAGACCTGGTTTTAATCTTGATTTTAGTCCTTGTTTAGACCTGGTTTAGACCTGGTTTGAGTCCTGATTTTAGTCCTTGTTTAAACCTGGTTTAGTCCAAGTTTAGACCTGGTTTTAGTCTTGATTTGAGTCCTTGTTTAGACCTGGTTTAGACCTGATTTAGACCTGGTTTTAGTCCTGATTTTAGTTCTTGTTTAGAACCTGGTTTAGACCTGGTTTAGTCTTGATTTTAATCCTTGTTTAGACCTGGTTTTAGTCCTGATTTTAGTCCTTGTTTAAACCTGGTTTAGTCCAAGTTTAGACCTGGTTTTAGTCTTGATTTGAGTCCTTGTTTAGACCTGGTTTAGACCAGATTTAGACCTGATTTTAGTCCTGATTTTAGTTCTTGTTTAGAACCTGGTTTAGACCTGGTTTAGTCTTGATTTTAATCCTTGTTTAGACCTGGTTTGAGTCCTGATTTTAGTCCTTGTTTAAACCTGGTTTAGTCCAAGTTTAGACCTGGTTTTAGTCTTGATTTGAGTCCTTGTTTAGACCTGGTTTAGACCTGATTTAGACCTGGTTTTAGTCCTGATTTTAGTCCTTGTTTAGAACCTGGTTTAGACCTGGTTTAGTCTTGATTTTAATCCTTGTTTAGACCTGGTTTTAGTCCTGATTTTAGTTCTTGTTTAGAACCCCAGATGTGCTCCAGATGGACTGCAGATGAAATGGGTGTTTTATGAGGACAGTCCATCTCGCGTAACCTTTGCGACGCCTCGATCAGCCAAAGGGCCGTGAGGGGAGACACCGGTGAATGCACCCGGCTTTACAGCTACAGCTCCTCACAAACTTTAACTGCTTTAGTGTGGACTTACGGAGTCTGGGTTCAAAGTGCTTTCACGAGCAATCCAAATGTCGTGAGTTTTCTTAAAGGTGCAAACTTTTCCGGCGGCACTTCAGCTTTTTTTTTTTTTTTTCCAACATTCCGCCATTCCGAAACACAAGGTCATTATGAAGTTACAGCGGCGCTCTTTTTGAGATAATATTTTCACGGACTGGAGAATCCGTGCGCGTAGCATGGTTTAGGCCTGGTTAAATCCTGGTTTACACCTGTTTAGACCTGGTTTAGTCCTGATTTAGTCCTGGGTTAGTCCTGGTTTAGTCCTGGATTAGTCCTGGTTTAGTCCTGATTTAGTCCTCGTTTAGTCCTGATTTAGTCCTGGTTTAGTCCTGGTTAAATCCTGGTTTAGTCCTGGTTTAGTCCTGGATTAATCCTGGTTTAGTCCTGATTTAGTCCTGGTTTAGTCCTGGTTTAGTCCTGGTTTAGTCCTGATTTAGACCTGGTTTTGTCCTGGTTTTAGTCTTGATTTTAGTCTTGTTTTAGTCCTGGTTTAGACCTGGTTTAGACCTGGTTTTAGTCCTGATTTTAGACCTGGTTTAGACTTGGCTTTGACCTGGTTTTAGTCTTGATTTTAGTCTTAATTTTAGTCCTGATTTAGTCCTGGTTTAAACCTGGTTTAAGTTTGGTTTAGTCCTGATTTTTGTCTTCATTTAGACCTGTTTAGACCTGGTTTTAGTCCTGATTTTAGTCCTGGTTTAGTTCTGCTTTTAGTCCTGGTTTTAATCCTTGTTTTAGTTCTGTTTAGTCCTGATTTTAGTCCTGGTTTAGTTCTGCTTTTAGTCCTGCTTTAATCCTTGTTTAGTTCTGGTTTAGTCCTGATTTTAGTCTTTGTTTGGTTCTGGTTTGGTCCTGGTTTTAGTTCTGGTTTTAGTCCTGGTTTATTCCTGGTTTTAGTCCTGATTTTAGTCCTTGTTTAGTTCTGGTTTAGTCCTAGTTTCAGTTCTGGTTTAGACCTGGTTTTAGTTCTGGTACACGAGAAGACCATGTGGTGTATATAAGGTAAAAAAGGAGATGCTCCAAACTATGAGTAGGTTGTCAGAATGTCAATATAAAGGATGTCAGAAAGGAGAGTTGACAGAATGTCGGGGTGGGGATCTGTCCGTGTGGCGGGATGTCGGAAAAAGACATCGGAAGCATGGCTGAAGAGGTTTAAGATGTCATCCAGGCATGTCTGAGTATTTTAGAGGTCTCTCCTGGGCCCTATTCTCCGCCTCACGCTCCCACACGACGATTCAACAAAACACAATACCAAACTGAACACGGCAACTTCTCAAACCTGATGTGACGTGCTGTAGTTTCATTAGTGGAATGCACACTGATTGTGTTGTGATAGTGCTCTGAAGGGGGAGCGACTCAAGGCAGGGAGCAACAGCAGTAGGGGAACCTCAGACTGTCAAAAGCAAAACTTATAAAACATGTTAATATGTTTCTGTCTGTGAATTTCCAACTGTTACTAAGTCCACGGAAAGCAGCATAATTCAATAAATCCAAAATAAATATGGTTAAATTTTTATTTTTTATTTTTTTGGTAACACTTTATAATAACTACATCTTATTTAGCCTTAATAAAGCATGAACAAAGACTTAATTAATAATCAACAAAGACTTAATTAATAATGATTCACGCTTAGTAACTACTTAATTACTACCTTAATTCACACTTGCACTTAATTTGCCTGTGCTGTAAATAGTTACTCATAGTATAGTACTACTTACTCAGAGTAAGTATTTCATACTTAATTACTCTTAATTATGGACTAATCATTTGAACATTTATTAATCATTAGTAAACTATGAGAGAATGATTTACGTATAATGTAATGCAATGATAATTCAGGCAGCTGTTATCTGTTAGTTAAGTCTTTCTGAGAGCTTTTCTAAATGAATTTTTCGAATTATGCTTTATTAAGCATTTATTAAACGTTAATCATTATTAATTAAGTCTTTGTTCATGCTTTATTAAGGCTAAGTAAGGTGTAGTTATTATAAAATGTTACTTTTTTTTTACTTCAATTTGGTACATTAACAAAAAAAAAAAAAAAAAAAAAAAAAACTAAACATATTTATTGAATTATGCTGCTTTCAGTGGACATATTTAATGCCATACGGTGGAACATTCTAGGCATCACATTACCCTGTCTATAAAGAGCCCACATATCCACCAGGACAGCTGCGTACACTTTATGTATCTGTTTTAGGTCATGTTAAAGTGTAAATACATTCAATACTAATACTGACTGGACTTATCACAATGTTAATGTCGATTTATTCACACAAATGTTGTGTCTGTTTTGCTGATAGACTGTAACACATTTCTGTCTCATTTTACTTGTTGCGTTCACATATTACATGTCATATCTGAACACTGAAATGCATCATGGGACAGAAAGTCATTACATTTAGTAAGAACTTTTAATTCAACAGCCTGTACATGGGAGCATATTATACCTAAATGTTGTATTTTCAAACATTTGCACACTGCACACATTCAGTGAAAGAGAACAGAGACAGAGGAGCATGTGGGAATACTGCACTGGTCCATTCACTCCACAAAAGCACACGTAACCCATTTTTCTAATGTATTGTTTTATCACCTTGAGAATAAAGTTAGCTTATGTTTCTGTTTTCTTAGGTAGCCGACCTGGCAACTTTTTGCCATGTGATTACTGTAAACCCCACAGGAAATAAGCCACAGTGCAGAAAGTGGCTTTTATAATCATGCCACTATTTTCATTTGTGACCGACCAAAGTGCAGCACCCAGGGTTCATCTCCAGATCTTGGGCCAGGATCTTGTTCAGAAGGACCTAGCTGGAGGACTAGGTCAGGAATCGGAACTACTATCGGAATACACTAGAAGGTTTGCAAGAACCCCAGACGTTGTAGACCGCACATCAGCCAATCAGCGAAGAGCTGTGAAGCCATGATGTGAAACTCAAGCGCCTGTCTGGGTCCCTTTTGTGGTACAGCATAACAGAGATGGATGTAGACGAAGACAGACATTCAGTGTTGGCAACAATTCCTGAGATCGAGGATTTAGAGCCAGAACAGAGAGATTGTTTGGTGAATTTTATCAAGGGGAAAGACGTTATTGTCCTTCTTCCTTACATATTACATACGTCATGACCAAATAGCAGCGACTATATAAATAAAACTAGAAAAGCAGTCAGAGAGCGCAGACCTCCGCCAAGGACTACCCCCATTTTTTATATAAATTGCGATAAAATCAGTCTTCTGGATCAGATCCGGATCAGCCTTTGGAATATGAAAGAGGATCCCATTGTCCATCCCTGAGTCAAATTTCATGGGATTTGGTCAATAATTAACCGAGATATTGAGAAACAAAATTTTTGGCCCCATTTACCACAATGTTAACTAAAATTTCAAAGTGATCCAGAATCCAGGATTTCTTCCGGATCACCCCCAAAATGAAATCAGTTCTTCCTTTTCACATTTCCAACAAATCCTGAAAATTTCATCAAAATCGGTCCATAGCTTTTTGAGTTATGTTGCTAAAAGACAAACAAACAAACAAACAAACAGACAAACAGACAAACGCCGGCAAAAACATAACTTCCTTGACGGAGGTAAAAAAAAAGTACCTGCCTATCATCAAGCGAATGAATCCTAAAGCTGAGTGGTCAGCCGCTTTCCACAAAGTGAAACCAGATGATGAATCAGGCTAAGAAATCAGTGTACCTGAAAGAAGCCATTTGAAACGTGAGGAGTAGTCAGACGTGCATATTAACACCAACATTCTGGGTCTTGAACATGAGACTGTGTCGCTGCAGGAGAGTTGAGCCGCTGTGCCTCTGTACAAAAGTAATGAACGATTGGTGGTGTCAGGGAAGAGTAATGGAGTCATGTGAGTGTGGACAGAGAGGAGCAGGACTGGGGGTGGGGAGGGGGGGTCCACTTAAAGGTTAAACACAACTGGATTGATTGTCAGTGCAGTGGCTAAGTGCTCGTCTCCCCAGTGAGAGGCCTCTGAAGACTCTGTAGAAGAACACACTGGACAGAGTTTGTGTGAGCGCGTGGATGGGCTGGAGAATAATAACCAAAAAAAAAAAAACTAAACATAACTAACACCACAGAGACCTGAAAAATAAAACTTCAGGAGACACAGATTCATTAACACAAGTTAGGACAAAGAGAACATAAAGTAGAAGTCTGGTTTTGAAAATGTAATATTCACTGAAAACAACTTTAGTTTTAAAAGTGTAATTTTTTTCACTGAGTGCATATACATGCACATCAGTAACCCGGTTATGATCGGGTTTTTTGAGTATCCCGGTTTCTTGATGGTGCATGTATACGCAGTATCCCAGTTATGGCAGTATCCCGGTTATTAGAAACCGGGTTACTGTAGCTGGTTTATTCCGATAGTAACCGGGATACTTGTGGCATGTATACGCAGTACCCCGGTTACTGCAACATAAAGTTGAGTGCGCATGCGTCCAAAAGACACTTTCCAGCCTTTCACCACAATAGTAGTGACATAAATAAATTGACCAACATAAATAAAGTGACCAAACGAGTGAAATGACTGTAAAATAAAGAGCTGCGCTAAACCTGCACACGTACAATCTGCACTCGTACGACCTGCACTCGTGTGATCGCTGAAAAGCTAAAACATGAACTATCTCCTATACTCTATATGCACGGAACACACTTACCATCATCAGCACCTCTTCTGTCACAGAAATAACACACATAATCCACAGAGTCGTGTCATTTAGTCCAAAAGAAACTGATCGCATCAGCGGCGCAAGGAGCGAGTTGTTTTTATCGCCGCTAACAGTTTATGCTAATTAGCCAAACGGTCTTAAGTTTCGTTTCTGTAAAATGTAAACAACTGTGATCAGAGCTGAATTATTTGATCAAACGGGCTGATGTAGCTCTATAGTGTTTATGGTTTATATGTTGTAAAGTTGAGTTTATTTATGCAGAAGATTTTAATGAAGAATCTGCACAGTGGATTGTGGGAGATCTTGTAGCTCCTTAGCTTCTTATGCTAAAGGAGCTCACGGTTTGTATTTTTCCTGGTTTATGAAATTGATTTAAGTAAATTTTTGCGCCTGCGCATTTGTAAGATTATGTCAAGAAACCGGGATACTCCATTTGATCATGTATATGTGGATATGAGTATCCCAGTTTCTCAGTGCGCATGTAAACGCAGTAACCCGAATACTGACATAACCGGGATATGGCTAATAACCGGGTTATTGATGTGCATGTATACGCACTCATTGTTGACACCCTGACTGTCTCTTCCCATTTCTCTCCCTATTCAGTCACTCCCCCTTCAGAGCACTATCATCCCCAAACAGGATCCCCTAATAAAACTACTGCACATCGCATCAGATTTGTCAAGTTGCGATGTACAGTTTTGTATCATGTTTTTGTGTATTTATGGAGAGTTGCTTGTGGGGGCATGGGTGACATAGGCTTGTGGGCAGAGCCTTGGACAAAATCTTACAAATCTTAACAAAAAGATGATTTGAACAGGGCCTGAGAGAGATCGCAAAAATATACAAACATGCGTGGATGACATCTAAATCCTTCAGGCATGTTTCTGCTGAGAGAACAACCTTATAACATGGTAGAAAACTTTGCTTAACACCCCCCGTTTAAGTTACATTCTTTGCAACACAATTTTAAAGACACAGTAAGCAGAGAAATGACTCAAAAACACCCAAGAGCTTCAGCTTGGTCCAGTTTAGCCAGGGGCAGTTCAAGCACAGGGCTGACACTGACTGCTCACTCACACACTGACCACAGCAGCAGCAGACTGTTGGACCACAGGAGGGAACGAAGAGAGACTCAAAGAAGGGAGGCCCACCACGACACGAACCTGCCAGTCGATACGCCAATGAGATAACAAGCAGATAACACAGATACATGGAAGATTAAGGACACAAGGCTACACAGGATACATTAGACGTCCTTTTTGCAGAGTGCTGCCTAAGTTCTGACACACTCGGACCCCGCAGCTGACTCTCAAAGTAGGCCTCGTGACAAAGCTATGGGCTAATAGTGGTGTAAGCTTGGCCAACACAGATATCTCTGAATAAAACAACAGTGCTACTCACTGATAGGCACTGACCCCCCTGCATGGGCACAAATTGTCTCCTCCAGTGGGGCAAAGGGCTCATTGGCTCTTTGGTATTCGTGCTCAGATTTCCAAATATGTAGCCAGGCTGGCACCACCTAGTGCTTCTACTCAATAAAATTTCTGTCCAGCGACTAGGTCAGGAATCGGAATACACTAGACGGTTTGCAAGAACCCCAGAAGTTGTAGACCGCGCACTGGCCAATCAGCAAAGAGCTGTGAAGCCATGACGTCAAACTCAAGCTCCTGTCTGGGTCCATTTTGTGGTATA
This sequence comes from Boleophthalmus pectinirostris, assembly GCF_026225935.1. Lineage (NCBI taxonomy): Eukaryota > Metazoa > Chordata > Actinopteri > Gobiiformes > Gobiidae > Boleophthalmus > Boleophthalmus pectinirostris. The sequence continues at coordinate 5,588,545 of NW_026571207.1, read as the reverse complement.
AGACAACAGTACAACTGCTGCTACTACTACTACTTCTACTGCTGCTGCTGATACTACTACTACTACTACTACTACTACTGCTACTACTAGTACGACTACTAGTAGTAATAGTGCAGATGCTACTACTACTATTTCTACTACTAGTAGTACTACTACTGCTGCTACAATGACTACTAATACTACTACTAGTACTGCTGCTGTTACTACTACTACTACGACTACTACTTACTACTACTACTACTACTAATAGTGCTACTACGACTACAATGACTACTAGTACTGCTGCTGCTGCTGCTACTGCTACTACTACTACTACTACTACTATTACTACTACTACTACTAGTACGACTACTAGTAGTAATAGTGCAGATGCTACTACTACTATTTCTACTACTAGTAGTACTACTACTGCTGCTACAATGACTACTAGTACTACTACTAGTACTGCTGCTGTTACTACTACTACTACTACTACTACCTCTACTACTACTACTAGTACTACTACTAGTACTGCTGCTGTTACTACTACTACTACTACTACTACTACTACTACTACTACTACTACTACTACTACTACTAATAGTGCTACTATGACTACAATGACTACTAGTACTGCTGCTGCTACTGCTACTACTACTACTACTACTACTACTACTATTACTAGTACTACTACTAGTACGGCTGCTGCTGCTTCTACTACTACTACTACTACTACTACTACTACTACTACTGCTGCTGCTGCTGCTGCTGCTGCTGCTGCTGTTACTACTATTGCTACTACTGCTACTACTACTACAACCACAACCACTACTACTACTATTAATAATAATAATACCTTGTGTCTTTGTGTACAGAGAGGAGCTGTCTGCATGATTAATTTCAAATCGATGTGTGTTACTCCTTGCCTCGGTTAATCTATACAAAGTCCATGTTCCACTTGAAGCTGGGTCAGTGCTGCTTCACTGCTAACTGTGCGCACCGAGCCAGGAGCCGGAACAACTCAACCATTATTGACCCTGCTATGGATCTGAAACGTTAGCCAGATTCATACGTCCACCACAGACACGCCATTATAAGATGAGGGTAATATGAGCAGCTGCTTCATTGGTAATCTATTTTTGCATTATTTTTACTCACAGTCACGTAAAAGTAATGTATGAAGCCATTAGAAGTAAGAGTCAGACCTGCACGTAAAGCTTTTATTATTAAGGTTGATAATAAAAATGTGTGAAGACAGAACAAGCAAGTACTGTCATTTGATTTGTAATTTTTTTCCTTAACTTTCTTAATTTTTTTTTGTATCCAATTCCAAGGCTGATTTATTAAAGCTTTAAATCCAAAAAAAAAAAGAAAAAAAAAAAAGACAACATTTGAATTTTTACACAACTGTTCAGTTATTTTACTCAAAGATTTTTATTACTTATTTTTCTATTTTATTTATTTATTTATATTTTTTATTTATTTTATATATATATTTTTTTTAATTATGCCTTCTTTGACAACTGTCTCTTGCTTTCTTTTTTGCTACTTATTTAGAATTTTTATATCATTACCATTTATATATATAGTTTTACTCTTTGTTATTATATTTTATTGTGATGTGTGAGCTACTGTGTCCAAATAATTTCCCTTGTGGATCAATAAAGTTTGTCTAAATCAAAGTCTAAATAATAAATAAGATCCCAGACTCCCCTATGTATATTTTTATTATCTTATATGTCAACAAAAAGAGGCAACACATTTAACTCTGGCTTTTTTTTCTTGTATCTGTTCATTTAAATGTCCCCAAAATGGTCAATTTTGGCAGTTTTTACACATAAAATGCTTTTTTTTTTTTTTAAAGAAAACATTGCATGATAAAAAAAAAAAACTGTAAAGCACTTTTTCTTACATTTATGGAAGTAAACTACTAGCCTGATTCATCAGACGGTTTCACTTTGTGGAAACCGTCTGACTTCGCGGCATTAGGATTCATTCACTCGATGGTAGGCGGGTATTTTTTTAATTAACCAATCACTGCTCTGTGGTCATGTAATGTGCCAAATCCCATAGGAAGAAGGGCAAAATTCACCAAACATTCTCTTTGTTCTGGCTTTAAATCCTCGAGCTTGGGAATCGTTGCCAACACAGAATATCTGTCTTCGTCTACATACGTCTTGACCGCTTTGTTTACTGTTGTGCTGTACCACAAAAGGGACCCAGACAGGCGCTTGAGTTTGACGTCATGGCTTCACAGCTCTTCTCTGATTGGCCGGAGCGTGGTCTACAACTTCCAGGGTTCTTGCAAACCATCTAGTGTATTCTGATTCCTGACCTAGTCGCTGGAGAGAAATGACATTGAGTGGAGGGACTAGGTGGCACCAGCCTGACTGGTAAACTACAGGAGAAGTTTCAAAATAATATCTCTAAATTTCATTTTTGGTCCTGTTCACCTGCAGTTTGAGAACCCCTTCTTTAAGCCATCTTCCACTGGCACTTTACAGAAAACTGCTTCAAAGTGAAGAAAGTTTTTAAACATGTTTTCCTAACTGGAGTTACATTATCTTACTGGTTTTGCAGTGATATTGAGCCTCTGCGCAATTACCAAACACAAAACACAGATGGACTGGATGCACAGTTTTATTAGGCAAACTTCAGCCACATGTCGCCGTAGGTCTGCTGTGTGATGTAGGTCTGCTGTGTGCCGTAGGTCTGCTGTGTGCCGTAGGTCTGCTGTGTGCCGTAGGTCTGCTGTGTGCCGTAGGTCTGCTGTGTGCCGTAGGTCTGCTGTGTGCCGTAGGTCTGCTCTGTGCTGTAGGTCTGCTCTGTGCCGTAGGTCTGCTGTGTGCCGTAGGTCTGCTGTGTGCCGTAGGTCTGCTGTGTGCCGTAGGTCTGCTGTGCTGTGTGCTGCTGCTGTGTGCGTAGGTCTGCTGTGTGCTCTAGGTCTGCTCTGTGCTGTAGGTCTGCTCTGTGCTGTAGGTCTGCTGTGTGCTGTAGGTCTGCTGTGTGCCGTAGGTCTGCTGTGTGCTCGTAGTGCTGTGGTGCCTGCTGTGTCGTAGGTCTGCTGTGTGCCGTAGGTCTGCTGTGTGCCGTAGGTCTGCTGTGTGCTGTAGGTCTGCTCTGTGCTGTAGGTCTGCTGCTGTAGGTCTGCTGTGCCGTAGGTCTGCTCTGTGCCGTAGGTCTGCTGTGTGCCGTAGGTCTGCTGTGTGCCGTAGGTCTGCTGTGTGCCGTAGGTCTGCTGTGTGCTCTAGGTCTGCTCTGTGCTGTAGGTCTGCTCTGTGCCGTAGGTGTGCTGTAGGTCTGCTGTCTAGGTCTGCTGTGTGCCGTAGGTCTGCTGTGTGCCGTAGGTCTGCTGTGTGCTCTAGGTCTGCTCTGTACTGTAGGTCTGCTGTGTGCTGTAGGTCTGCTCTGTGCTGTAGGTCTGCTGTGTGCTCTAGGTCTGCTCTGTACTGTAGGTCTGCTCTGTGCTGTAGGTCTGCTCTGTGCTGTAGGTCTGCTGTGTGCTGTAGGTCTGCTGTCTGTACTGTAGGTCTGCTCTGTGCTGTAGGTCTGCTCTGTGCAGACACTGTAGCATAAATTTAGGTTAGTTTAACCTTGCCCTTCTCATCAGTGCGCTTGAGGAGGGAGCCTGTGAGTGCTGTACATGGGGAGGAGCGAAAGTGCGAAAAGGCAAGGAGTGGCGCGTTAACGTGAGACAGATGACCCCCCCCCTCCATCATATGCAAACCTACACAATAACTAAGTCAATCATTTGTGCGCCATTTGTATCGTTTTGTGCTGCAAAAAGTTTTGTTTGTGCTGCTTTAAATTTGGAGATATTAATGATTCTTTTATAGGTCAAACTGGGGTCAGCCAGCCTCCAGGAAACTTAAAAATGCTCTAAAACGGCCCAAAACAGTGTCAATTGTGTGTGCTTCGTTTCTGCTGTTTTGTGTGATTATGGTTCTTCAAATATTAGCAGTTTTATTTTCAGCTGATGTCATCATCCAGCCACAAAAAACATTAAATAGCCTAAAAACAGGCTGAAAAGTATATGAAACGTTTGCATTTCGTTTGTGCTGTTTTGTGCTGTGACTGTTTTCATTTGTGTGAGTACATTTTTTTAAATTATAAATTTTCCACAAAACTAGTTTAGATAAACAATCTCAGGCTGTGGAAAAGTATCAGTCTTAGTAGTAGTAACTTACTTTTGATGCATATTTTATATCATAATACAGACTTTCCCACAGCCTGAGATCGTTTATCTTCACTACTTTTGCTAGTTTTGCTGAAGCTGCTGCTGTCGTATGAGCGGAAATGTATATATAATCATATCATTTCTGCAAAAATAATAATTAATAAAACTGTCACAGCACAAAACAGCACAAACAAAATTTAAACGTTTCATATAATTTTCTGCCTGTTTTGAGGCTTTTTAACATTTTGAGGGGCTGGATAACGCCATTGTCTGAAAATAAAACTGCAAATATCTTAAGAACCATAATCACACAAACTAAACTTTTTGCAGCACAAAACAGCAGAAACAAAGCACAAACAATTTATTTATTTATTTATTTATTTGAGACAGGGACAGCGCACAGTTTTCACATTAACCTTGACAGGAGAGATGCATTGTACATCAGGTTGTAGCATCAGTGCTGATTTCCACCTGTCGTCCCTGGACAGGTTCATTGATTGATTGTATTTAACTGACCTTGACTAACAACTGTTCTGGAGACCTGTAGCATGTTTTGGGTTGACATAGTTTTTGTGTAGGTTTGTGTTTGATGGAGGAACAACTTTAAGGAGGTAGACAGATGGACAGGTAGGATGTTTTAAGAATTTTAACCTGCAATGTGTGTGTGTGTTTGTGATGTGCCGTGCAGTGCCCGCGGGCTCCAGATGAGTCCTACACACTCCCGCACACCAGTACAAGTTTATTACCAACAGCAGCCTGGTCAAATGTCATTCCTGTCTCAACTAGTCATGCAATACTAGACTGATATGAGTGGCAGTCACATCAAAAGGTCTGAACTGAGTAACCCCTGGTTGGTGGGGAAACACTCACTGCAGCTTTCAGTATTCTTCAGATAAACTAAAGTACACGTATGTAAAACAGTGGCGAAGTGTTACGATAATGAGTTGAGGGGTAAAGGTCACGGCGCAGATCTGTTACTGTCTCCGGAGACGTGGGCTGTAATGAGAAGGTCAAATGAATGAGTATGTGTCTGTCCACAAAGCTGACGGTCCAAAACCACAATATTGGATCTCCGTGCGTCACTGTTCAAACCAGGGCCACGGCCTCTAACAGCAAAGACGCTACAATACACCGTGAGGAGACAGAACAATCACAGAGCAGCCAATCGATACAGGTTTAACTCATCCAAACTCTTAGCTTTAGAGTCGAAAGCAGTTACGGGCTTGTTCCACGGGTAAACCTCCACACTCCCCACTCCCCTCTTATTTGGTATTTAAAAGAGCTGTAGCTGACTTTTCTAGTTTATTAAGTATTAAGTAACGTTTGTTTTGCTCTTGGCAGCTCTTGGTGTTAGAATGAAACCGAAGTGCTATCTGCATCAAATATAAAGCAAAGTCAAGCTGGTTCACCGTTTTGTGAAACATACTTCTACTTCTACTACTGATATATTTATAATGGGGCGTCAGTGGTAAAAAACTGTTGCTGTGTCCTCAGGCAAGACACTTCACCTGCATTGAGTCATAATAAACTGGTGTGTGAATGGTGGTGGGAGGGGCTGATGGTGCAGACTGGCAGCCTCACTTCTGTCAGTCTGCCCCAGGGAAACTGTGGCTACAATGCAAGTGTAGAGTGAATAAACAGTGCCACAGTTATACAGAGACTTTGAGCATCTGGAAAGCCACTGCATTAAACAAATGCATTAATATTCTTATAAAAAATATGATGGTATGAATCTCAGCAATAGTAGCAGCAGCAGCGGTAGTAGTGGTAGCAGTAGTAGTAGTAGTAGCAGCAGCAGTAGCAGTAGTAGCAGTAGGGGTAGTTATGTGTGTTATAATTAATGTAATGCAATTTTGTGTTATAACTGGTACAGAAACAATATTTATAAATTATTATTTTTAATATAGAGCACTGGGTTAGGGGAATTTTAAGACTGTGGTTGTAAATTTCATAAACGTGTCCTATCTACAAACTTGGATGTGTCCTCTACCAGTACCGTGACCATACCGGCTTGTCAAAGAACGATCCCGTCAGATCTCAGAAGCTCAGCAAGGCTGGACCTGGTTAGTAGAGGTGCGCGGATGGGCTACTTTTTCATCCGTAACCGCATCGCAAAACTCATCATCTGCCCGCTATCCATTTGCAACCACAGTTTTTGACCAATTTTCAAAACCACACCTGCCCACCATCCGCTCGGTCTCCTCCCACTTGCTCCGAGTTCAGAATTTTTTAATTCAGTAGTGAAACCATCACCCGAATTTAATTAAAATATTATTTTTCATCATGTCATCCGTCCGACCCGTGGCTGTAACTGCCATCCGCGCATCTCTACTGGTTAGTACTTGGATGGAGATCACTGGGACAATCAGGAGCCACAGTGGGGCGCCAGTCGCAAAAAAACTGTTGTTGTGTCCTTAGGCAAGACACTTCACCCACATTGCCTAGTATGAAAGTGGTGTGTGCGTGAGTGATGGTGGTGGTCAGAGGGACCGATGGGGCAGATTGGCAGCCTCGCTTCCATCAGTCTGCCCCAGGGCAGCTGTGGCTACAGTAGTAGTTTACCACCACTGCGAGTGGAGTGAATGAATAATGAACTGTAAAGCGCTTTGGGTATCTTGAAAGGTGCCATATAAATGCAATGATTAATTAATTAATTAATAGTACTTGGATGGAGACCACTGGGACAATCAGGTGCCACAGGGGGGCGCCAGTCACAACAAACTGTCATTGTGTTCTCAGGCAAGACACTTCACCCACATTGTCTTGTATGAAAGTGGTGTGTGCGTGAGTGGTGGTGGTGGTCAGAGGGACCGATGGCGGCAATTGGCACGGCAGCCGCTCTTCTGTCAGTCTTCTGGGCCACCACCGGGTCTGGAGTGAATAAATAATGCTGAATAATGCTCTGTGAAGCGTCTTTGTGACATGTCTGTGAAAAGTGCTATATAAATAAAGACTTACTTACTTACTTATTCTATGGCATTGTTTCCCAAAGACTGAGTCACGACCCTCACGATGAGTCACAATATTTATTTATTTTTTTTGGGGGGGGGTTGCCTTGCCACGATCTGCATGTAGGTCTGGGATATACATATATACATACATCTCCATGCACCCCTCACTTATCCCTTGTGCACACTGCGAACCCACTGCTCTTCTCTTTTTCTCTGTGCACAGAATCTCCACTCCTCACTTTTTCTGTGGGAAACACTGATTACTATTTTTCGTTGTTTAAAACTTGAGTTATACTAATTATCAATCTGAGTCAGCAATAAAATATCCTTATTAATGTTCAAAAATAATCACAAATGTATTTTGCAATTTACAGATAATGTCTATTGACTTGGGTCGCGAAGATTTGTGACTTTTAAAATATGGGTCCCCAGAAAAAAAGTTTGGGAAACACTGGTCTATGGCAACCTAGGTTCAGCTGTGTTTGTAGTCACTTTAATAAAAATGTCAAAGTGCAGATTACATACAGTTCCTTTAAGTTTTCACGCACCGTTTTTTTATTCAAATAACCCTGGCCCACCTCTCTGCGGCCGTGCTTACAGTAGTTTATTACACAGGTCTACAAAGCACATAAATCAAAATGGCCGTCCACACACACACTCCGCTCCGTCCCTGCTTCATTACGCCTTCATTCCCCAGGCACGGGCCCGCTTCTATTGACCACGGCCCGATGGAAGATAAAACAGATATATTTGTGCTATTGCGGCCGCCAACGCTCACAATGCTCCAATCGCACGCAGAGATAATCACGGCCTCCTCAGACTGGGCGCCGTGCTTCCTCTTGTAATAACTCGCCTCTATTGGAGCGCACCATCCACTCGGGCTCCAGCGGCGATCGGACGTGACGTGGTGGAGATGAGAGAGGAGACAAACACATCCGGAATCACACGACGCTCTCGAGACGGGGGGGGGGGGGGACTGTTGGGCTGAAATGATGAGAAGTTTGGAGTGTGCGTCTCCCGTTATCGCAGCTGCATTGTGAGTGTTTCAGATATTATGCAGAGCAGTGTTCCGGCGCGTTTCTCATAAGTAATGCCTGTGTAACCAAGCGTGGGATTAGAAAATGGATTATTGCGTGCATATATAGCTATTACGACTCTCTAACATGAGACCTGTGTAGATGCATACTGGCTTTAAGATTATGTGAGACGCGTTATCGTTTTGTGTTTTCCAGCGAAATGAGCTTTATTGTCTCAGCAAGCCACTTTTGTCTTGCCATTCAGATGTCGTCTCGAAAGAAATAGAATTCTGACAACTTTTCTTTTTGTGATGGAACCATAGACTGCGTAAAGAAGTGGACTAAAGGAGCGCGATGTCACCTAAAGCATTCATCTCCAGTCAAGTGAAGCTCATCGAGGCTCGTAGAAATAGGGGCAAATTTGGAGCAGAGTTCCATATTTGGAATTTCGACGGAGAACATCAGGCTCTCCATTTTCTGGTGAGGTGTACAGGCCCATGGGGAGATATTTTCACAAACGAATACCAGTGTGATACGTCTCAATGTAACGGTGAGGCTTGTTTTATTATTTGTGTGTAAATTTTGAATGTTTGTATTTGCCGTGTGAGTTTTATTACATTTTTAAGCCTACTTCAGCACCGACCTTTAACCCCAATCCACGTGATACTTTTCGGGCAATGAGTAACCCGGAACAATCAACGTACGTGGAGCGGTGCGGCTAGAGACGGAAATAAAAGAGAGGAACAGGAGACTGACGAGGGAGAGTGGGCCCAGATTTGAGAGCATGCCGCTGCAGAGGAGCCACCACCGTAAGTCGGATCACGAGCCGGAACAACGCAGAGGCGGAGTGGGAAACTTGTGTGTAGGTTTTTACATGAACCTTGCATTTGAAGGATTTATGTCTGAGCAGCAGCAGCAGCAGCGAGTTGTTCTTCCTGATAGAAAGCTCGGCAGCTGCGGATTGATATATGAGAAAATAGTCCCTCAACATGCGACGATTCAAGCGATACAAGGTAAGTTTTACTTCTAAAATTATTCTATCTACACAGACATTAACACCGACAGTCTGGCGTAATAACATATTTGTTTCAGGTGTTTTGTAGAGTGGGTAAGACTGTTTTTAGTATTAGGATAACTATGACCATTGACATGCGCTAGTCTAGCACCAGCGACCTCTGCAAATACAAGGACTGGATGGAATATATTTTTAAAAGTGTCTCCACACGTCTCCAACTCTCTGGCTCACTAGGAAATGAGGTCCTATGTCCAAAATTCTGAACTGTCCCTTTAATCCCTTTAAGATTTAGCCTCTTATCACATTTTTACATCCCTTTTGCTAGGGGAGAAAGGGAAGTTATAATAAAAAAACCCAAGATGTTTAAGTTTAACAAAAAATTGTGCGTATATTATTTACAGTGTAGGAAAAGGGGAAAAAAAGCACAGAAATTTGGGGAGAAAATAAAAAGGGTTTAACCAAAATAATCTACTAAGCTAAGGAGCCCTAATTAAGTACAACGCAACAAAGTCTAACTAAAGTTGCATTGCGAAAACAAGGTGTCTCAACGAAATCAAGAGATGTAAGAGCCGGCATTATAACGAAAAACAAAATGAGACAACCAAAACTCAATCAAACAAAAGGGTGAGCTGGCCGCAGGGATCCAGCCGCCCCGAGAATGCGAAAGACTGTCCTTTTATAACCCCGTGCTCCCACAAGTGGCACGGATTGGTGGGGGGCGGAAGGGTGACTGGCCAATCCTCGACGCGATCCGACGCCCAACATCCGTCCGGCGTCCGGTGCTCCCACACATCCGGGTCCAGGGCTCGCGGACCGATCCCATCACACATCAAGGCCTTATTTTCTTCATGATTGTTTTTCATTTGATTTTGGTCACATGATCTTACTTCTAAATCTTGGTCAGGCTCCTGAGGTTGGTTCACTGTGTCCAGATGAAGACTGTGTGTGAAAGGTGTTATGTAAATTTGCGTTAGACATTTGCATTTGACTTGATCTTATCTTACATGATTAAACATAATTAAAGAATGCTTCCTGCCTGCAACAGAAAGAAGGAGGAGCTGAAGGTGTTAGAAACAATGTGCAGTCATCTGATAACTATTCATTAATATAACCAGAGAAAAAACTATTTGAAAAGTCTTTTTAAAATTCAGATGACATAGCAAAGGTTAACATGCCCTGTTGTGCTAAAAGTAAGTAAGATTTCTTTGGAGCGACAAAGCAAAGCAGCCTTTAACACATGTGGTGTTTTAACTCAGACAGGCCTGACCAAATAAAGACTTGTCTCATTTCCAGACGCGCCTGAGAGCTTTGTTTTGTGCCCTCACACAGACCTGCTTTTTCTGCATCGAAATAAGTGAAAGCCATTTTTAATTCTCTTTTGTGGAATGGTCTCATTTTCATATAATTGCTTGTCACTTCTATAATAACACCAGCTCCAGAGAAAGACATGTGTGTTTTTGTGAGGACGTCAAATGGCCCCTTGATTCCCTTTAATTGTGCTTTCAGCTGCATTGCTTTGAGCTGATTTTTACCCAAAAGGGACTTGTTTCCCAGACTGATTGTTCCCCATGACAAATGTAGTGTTTGCTGTTTAAAGAACCACTCAAGTGTTGCTTAGCTTGTACTGTGAAGAGAGCTCTTTCATTTTGACGTGAAATCTGAACGGTTCTTCAACAGAGAATAAGGTCCCACAGACCTACCCATGATATTCAACAAGAAACAAGATTAATCTATGTCAGGGGTCAGCAACCTTAAATATTCAAAGAGTCTTTTGGACCGTTTCCCACGGAAAAGAAAACACCCAGAGCCCTTTTGACTCTTAACTCAGAAGAACAATGCAGATATTTTTATTTATTTATTTATTTGATTTTTTCATCTGTATGTATAAAAGTCTATATTGTGTTGCATTTCAGTGAAATGCTACACAGAATATATGTCCATTCATATATACAGTCTATGAGTATGATCTGCAGACTTTTAAAATACAAAGTTTCACATGAACCATCTCCAATGCGATATACACACAGCACAGACTCACCATCAGCAGCGCATCCTCTGTCACAGAAAGAACACACACATTCCACTGAGTCGTGTTCTTTAGTCTGACAGAAGCTGACTGCAACAGCGGCACAAAGAGCAAGCAGTTTGGTTTTTTGGGGTTTTTTTTTTCTGTGCTTATAGTTTATGCAAATGAGCCATGTGGTTTTAAGTTTAGTTTCTGTAAAATGTAAACAAATGTGTGCAAAGCTGCATTAAACACATTATTAATCAATGCATATTTGAGTCCTCTAAATCTTTAAACTTAAATTATCCAACCACAGCAAACCAAAAATGCTGTCTGCTTCTGTGTTCCAGCATCATTTTATCACTTGTACCAGTCAGCCGTGAAAGAAAATGTATCTGCCCACGTAGCATTAAATGTTCTGTCTTGTCAGAAACTTTTCTTTTCTTGGATTTATCCATAATTTACCTACCAGGAGTCAAAAAGCTCAATAAATCATACTGCTGGTGTAGGTGCCAGTAAGTCCGGGTTTGTCAGATCTGTGCCGGGTGTCGACGGCTTTGACGCATATTTTGAGCGACAAAAATATCAAAAAAGTTTGATTTGAATGTTACAAGAATACTATTATCTACATATGTATAATTACATTTACTAGAACTATATAAACCCTGTAAAGATGATCTGTTGGAGTGATTGGACCAGGCAGAGGAACGCGCCGCCAAGGACAGATACAAGGCCTAAAAAGAGCTCAGTAGAGGGATGTATCTCGGAGACCTTGTGGGCATGCGGGAGGCTGGACGGTAGACTGTAGAGTTAAGAAGCACTCTGTTTCCGCAGCAGCTCCGGAGCCGGAGGACCCGTGGCGGAGCGGAGACGGAGGCCCGGACGCGGGGGGAAAGAGCTAAGTAAAGGGACGTCACTCGGTCAACCCTAGTGTTCAGTGTGGCTGGTCAAAGGCAGTCCTTGCCGTAGTCTGAAAGACTTTGTTTTAATCCCATTTTACAGACAACTACGTGGCGTGGCAGTGGCCGGACCAGAGGGACTAAAGTGCCAGATCTGCACAGACCCTCAAACAGTGACTGCAGAATCGTTTTTAGGATTCTTTTTATCCATTTTATACTAATTTTTATTCTCATTTTAAATGTTGTGCATCACTGAATAAACTTTTACTGACTGCATATCTGCCAATTGTTTTCCAAACACTTTGGTAGTACTTAAGAATCTGACACATGCATGTCTGAGCTCTCTTTAATCACTTATTTTCAACACACCGTATTGCTGATCAACCCACATTTTCTCCATCTCTGGTCCAAGGCCACTGCTCTGTGCTTCATTCTCAATTTTACTTTCTTAATCTGCGATACGTGTAGGATTCAGCGCCGTCTCATTGTCATTTTGGTACAAATGAATACAAAATCCTTTATTAAGTCATTTTTGATGAATATTTCGATTTCAAATGTCCAAATTATAACATAATGATCCGCGGGTGTCATAGATCATAAATGTATGACAGACTCAAGTACAATGTCTTCATCATCATTTATCACAGACAAAATCAAGAGGGTTTTGGTCAATGATAAACTAAAGATAAATGTGAGTGATATCACAGCCTGCTTTAAAGACAAGTCTGTTTTCCATTTTATCAACAGATATATTATAATTATTATTTCTTTGTTTATTTCATTCATAAAGCATTCATAAAACATTTCAAATCAGTACATTTCAGTTCAGGCACAATTATTAGTTAATTGTAAACAGAAATCTTCACTATTATGCACAACAATTTAGTTTCCTTTTTTCATACATACTCCTTGCACTGGACTTTAATGTTGTTTTTTTTTTTAAATGCCATTATTGTACGTGATTCGTTTATATCTTTGTCAACACTGTTCCATAAATTAACTCCTTTCACAGCGGCGCTTTGTTCAATAACCTTGGTTCTGAATATGGGCTTTTAAACACATAGGTTCCTTTTAAATTGTAGTGGCTTGTTCTTGTCAAACTGTCTGAATATTTACAGGTAATACATTGCACTTTAATTTATACATTACCTTGAGGATATTTAAGTAAACAATATCATGCGTTTTCAACATTTTAAGCTGAACAAATGGATACCTTACCATAGATTCATCCTTTGTCATAGAAAAGAAAAACTAACTATATTTCTACCCTGAAAATTTAAAATAGTTGTTTATTTTATATGAGTGTAGTAATTACACATGCACTTTCATTCACTTTGCACTTTATATATATTTACATTGCACTTTATAGCACGCAGCGCTTACAAGATATGCTAATTTTCACATATTAAGAATTGCACACGCTTGTATTGTTTTAAAAAATATATTTATTGAAAACTTTTAGCGGGTGTCACGTGGGCCGGTCGGAGGGGAACTTCCGGGTTTGGCGGCGGCCGGTCTGCGGAGATACACCAAAACATTACAGTTGGGTATCGTGCAATATATGTGCCGCATTTTATTAAAGGAGTTGTGTCTTGTGTGTGTTTGCGTGTGTGTCATGTGGGTATTTTAGAGTGTGAGAGTGGTATGTGCGTGCATGTTTGGTATTTGATAGTGCTTTTACTTACCCGTGTCTGGCTGAAAGATTCCACGGGGGACCAGACACCTTTTACGAGTTCCAGGCCGACTAATCACCTAATAATCGTTTTTAATTGGGATATTCACATTGTGTTTTTGCCGACGTTTGTCTGTTTGTTTGTTTGTTTGTTTGTTTGTCTGTTAGCAACATAACTCAAAAAGTTATTGACCGATTTTGATGAAATTTTCCGGATTTGTTGGAAATGTGAAAAGGAAGAACTGATTTCATTTTGGGGGGTGATCCGGAAGAAATCCTGGATTCTGGATCACTTTGAAATTTTAGTTAACATTGTGGTAAATGGGGCCAAAAATTTTGTTTCTCAATATCTCGGTTAATTATTGACCAAACCCCATGAAATTTGACTCAGGGATGGACAATGGGATCCTCTTTCATATTCCAAAGGCTGATCCGGATCTGATCCAGAAGATCGCAATTTATATAAAAAATGGGGGTAGTCCTTGGCGGAGGTCTGCGCTCTCTGAGTGCTTTTCTAGTTAGGAATTAGTTTTAGGGTTTTATTTTTTATTTTTTTCTGTATTGGGGTTTTATATAGTTTATTTGGTTATGGGTATTTTATTGGAGGATTTTAATTTAGTTTTACATAGCTAAGGTTATTTTACATCCCTTGGAGTTTTAATGGTTTTATCCAGTGGTATATAAGGCGCCTGATTAGATCATTCTGTGTTCTGCTGCTGGAGAGACCTGCTGCTCCTTATCCTCCCTGCACTTTTTGCACTGCACTTCTTTTTTTTTTTTTTTGGCACTGGCACTTTTGGAGTATTGGAAAAAAAAGAAATTAAAAACTGTGGACCACGCCAAACCTGCCTCTATCATCGTTCCTTGTGTTTCTCACTGCAGCCGCTTTACCCGTCTTGGTCACAGTGAGCACTGTTTAGATCGGAAGTCTGTGAAATCATTTAAAATCTATTAAGGTCTACTTTTCAGCCTCCTGCAAGTTTTTGATAGTAATTATTATATCGTAGCAATAGGTTATAGCAGCCGATAATTTGCAGAGATTTGCTTATGAGCATTTGTTGCACCAGTGGCAGTGTTGGTCCTTGGGAGAAAAAAAAAAAGTGTTTTCTTGCATTTTATCATTTTCTATAGGCCTGTTTAGAATGTGAGCTTTTCTCAGGGTCGTATCCTTGTGACTGATGTAATTCAGGATTAGCATTTAAAGTTGTCTCCAACCAAGTCAGTGAACAATAAAAATAATCTAATGTAACACAATTGCCCACCACTGGTCTACAGGTTTAGTTCAGCTTTAGTTTAGATGCAACATTTTGAGGACTTTTTCCCATTCAAGAGATTTTTACTTTGAAATTTTCGATCGCTCACAGCCTGTCATTTTTTTGATGGTCTGAGTTTCTCCTCTCTTTGCTGTCCGCACAAAGTCACTCGCCCTTCAGAGCACTATCACAACACAATCAGGGTGCCTCCCGCTAATGAAACTACTGCACATCACATCAGGTTTGTCAAGTTGTTGCATACAGTTTTGTATTATTCTTTTGTATATTTATGGAGAGTAATTGTGTGGGAGCATGGATATTGTGGGCAGAGCCTTGTACAGAATCTTACAGCAAACCGTAAGGAGGTCTCAAACAGCGGGAGAGATCGTTAAAATACTCAAACATGCATGGATGACATCTAAAACTTCTTTACTGATGTTTTCGAAGGGAAATATCTATCCATCCATTGACTTCTGCTTTATCCAGGGCCAGGTCGTGGGGGCAACAGTCTGAGCAGGGACTCCCAGACTTCCTTCACCCCGGACACTTCCTTCAGCTCCTCCTTCCCAGGCCAGCCGAGAGACATAGTACCTCCAGCGTGTTCTGGGTCTTCCTCGGGGCCTCTTCCTGGTGGGATATGCCTGGCACACCTCTCGAGAAAGGCATGAGGAGGCTGAGTCACCTCATCTGCTCCTCTTGACGTGGAGGAGCAGCGGTTCTACTCTGAGCTCCTCCTGTGTGACTGAGCTCCTCACCCTATCTCTAAGGTAGCGCCCAGACACTCTGAGGATGAAACGCATCGACCGCTTGTATCTGCAATCTCGTCCATTCGGTCATTACCCAGAGTTCTAGACCGTAGTTGAGGAGAGGAACGCAGATTGATTGATAAATCGAGAGCTTTGCCTTTCGGCTCAGCTCCCTCTTCACCACGACGGTCCGATACAGCGACTGCATCACTACCGACGCTGCACTGATCCACCTGTCAATCTCACGCTCCATCCTCCAAGGGGAAACATTATTATTATATAACATGGTAGAAATCTCAAAAATTGATTTAGCATCACACATCCTCTTTAATTGCTGCAGAAAATAATGCAATAAACTACAGTGCTGAATACCTTACAGGCTGCCGTGTCCAAATGAGGCTAAAACACCTGTCAAACTGCACGCTCCGAGGACAGAGTAGAGATAATCTAACAGAAATAACCCAAACACTTTTTTTAAACAAATCATTTCAGTCATTCTCACATACAGTAATAGCTTAACAACAGAGTAATGACACTGGCTCCACATAACACCAGGATGTTTTTGTAAATGCACCTAATGCCCTTTGATTATGGGTGATTGTGTGGTGTGAAGTGCCAATTGTTGGATCCAATTCACAGCAGCAGTGAACTCATTTAGACGAGTGGAATATTTGACCATTGTGTTAATAATTCAAACAAATAGAGAGGAACAAGAGGTAATAATGTGATTTTCCTAAATGACTTAGCAGTAGCTCCGGGCAATACTGGCAAAGATGGAAGAATAAATGATCTCTTTGTTAAAGGAATCTGATATACAATAGTCTTATTACAGCTCTTGGACTCATTTACTGTAATGTCTTTACCTGGTGAGACAAGGCTTTAAAGCGGACCTATTATGCAAAATTGTCTTTTCAGAGCTTTTAACCATGTTATAATTGTTTCTTCTTCTCATTTACCTTCTCAAAGTTGTATTTAGAATGATTCATGCAGGTTAGAGTGATCTTTATACTCCTGTAGGCAATATGTCCTCGCTCCAGTCAACCTGATTTCAGTGCCAAAGGTCTGAACTGATCTTGTTCTCCTGTTTTAGTTTCTTAATTGTGACACATTTAGGATTCATTTAGGATACAAACAGTGTTGGGGAGTAACAGATTACATGTACCGGAGTTACGTAATCAGAGTACAAATTATGAGTAACTGTATTCAGTTACAGTTACTGTTTCAGTGAGTGGTAATTGGATTACAGTTACTTTGTTGAAATAAATGGATTACACGGCGGTATTTTCCTGTTTTCACATTTTGGGCTATATCCCTCTTTTTTTTTTTTTTTTTTTTTTTTTTTCCCCCCAGTAATTCCACTCATTCCCGGAAACTAAACCAGGTCTAAACCATGTCTAAAACCAGGACTAAAACAGAACTAAAACAGACTAAAAGCAGTTCTAAACTAGATCTAAATCAGCTCTAAACCAGGTCTAAAACCAGTCTAAAACCAGGACTAAACCAGGACTAAAGCAGGATTAAAACAGGACTATACCAGGACTAAAACAGGATTAAAACAGGACTATACCAGGACTAAAACAGGATTAAAAGCAGGTCTAAACTAGATCTAAACTAGATCTAAACCAGGTCTAAACCAGGTCTAAAACCAGGACTAAACCAGGACTAAAACAGGATTTAACAGGACTAAACCATGCTGGGCGGACGTGTCTCCTCCTCTTCTATCAATAATATTTTTAATACGGTTAAGGAAAGTCTGGGCTTTCTATTCATTTTTTTATCAGACAAAATATCTTATGTTACGATATCCTAGTCTTTCCTTCTCTACAACAAATCAAGTAATCCAAAGTTACTCACTTTAAGTTATTTAATGGATTACGTTACACACTACATTTTGGGGTATGTAATCTGTAATCTGTAGGGAAGTACATTTTGAAAGTCACCTTTCCAACACTGGATACAAATAATAAAAAGAAAAAAATCTGTGTCTTACTAGTGTGACGTGCAGCTGTCCATCGGAGGTGCTGACAGCTGTGTGGTCTTTGTTTTCTAACGCAGAAGACAGCGGACTTGTTTCCAGCTGCTCAGATAACTTTTTTTTCCTTCTTTTTAAACTTGGTTCTGCTCTTAACTACTCTACTTACCACTCTTCTGCTTTCTTTTCTGTTCTGAGTTTGATTTGTGTAGGTGTGTGTAGGTGTGAGTATGTGAGAGACATTATAGTACCCTATAGTATGATGTACAACATGCAAGTGAATGTACTTGAGGCACTGCTGTTGCTCAGTGACAGGTTTATGGAAAATGCACCACTTCACAATCTGCTCAGCGCTCAATGAAAAGCAGAAGAAAGGAAAAACCATCAACTAACTGCCAAGAAGATGGGATATTTGTGTAGGATTTAGCTTCAATTATCCGAAGATACTTCCAGTACTTTCTGTAAATCAGAAGGTCACACCACTGAAGTGCACTTTAGTGTTCCCACTTAGTGCAACGCAAATAGCCCCAGCCAACAGGCAAAAAGTAAACAAGTAGGTGTGTTAGTTTCAGAGTAGTTTCAGTGTAGTCAGCTCCTCTCTTCAAGCAGATATAAGGGAAATGTCTTTGATCAAAAAATCTGTTGTCCAGTTCTCAAAATATGCATCACAGCGGCTGATGTGCGACACTCGGCACAAATCCAGCAGCAAATCCTGGACTTACCGGCACCTACAGCAGCAGCATGAGTTATTGTGCTTTTCGACCCCTGGAAGGTACATAATGGGTAAATCCAAGAAAAGAAAATTTTCTGAAGAAACATTAATTTGCTTTCACGGCTGATGAGCCTGGTTTACACGGGATAAAATGATGACAAGATTAACCAAACATGTATTTAACTGGAGTCTGTTACATAAATCGTCCTGGAGTAGAGAGATGGAGAAAATTTTTGAGATTGCAGATCTCCAGTTTATTTACAGAAATAAGTTAATCTGTAGTGTTCGACAAGCGAGGAACATTTACTTTGATAAGTATAAACAAAAGTGGCACAATGACATCTTCTGTAAACCAAAATTAAGAACATATATCTTAATTAAAGACTGTTTTGGACCTGAACCTGAGCAGAGGTCAGAGGTCAGTATGTGCCCAGTTGAGGCGTGGGACTCTGCCTCTGGCCTTGGAGACGGGACGCTTCCACTCAGTCCCAGAGGAGGAGCACTTGTGTTCTGTGCGACTTAAAGGACATTGAAAATGAAATGCATTTTTTGTTTTACTGTCCTTTGTATCATGACCTTCGCTGTCAGTTGTTGTCTAATGTGTCTTTCTGTTGGTTTGTGTCTGATGAGGAGAGACTTAAGTATTTGTTTAAATGTAATGTTTTTAAATAAATCAGAATTCTCAATACAACGAAACAATGTTCTAAATGCATAAGTGTCTTCTAGTGTCTCAAACATGAATTACACACGGAGAAACAAGAAACACATCTAATGCGGAAAATGCAACTGTCAAGAGACACACTTACAACACCGACTTTAAACTCAAGATTATTATAAAGTGAAAGTGCGAGCTGTGTGGGAGCAGTGGATGAGAGAAGGCGAACACACATTCACCAAGACAGAGAGACAGCGCCGAGCGACTTACGCCACGATCTGCCAACGGATCGTGGACGCCCGGGCTAAGGATCAGTATCAACTGTGGTCCGAGCTTTCACCAAGACCCGAATCATCACTGAACTGCCAGGGAACAGGAACCACACTGACTCGGATAATGACGAGAGGGATGCGGGTGTGCTGGATGCAGTAATTACCCAACTGTTTGAACTATTATGACTTATTGTGAATAAACTAACAATTAAGCGTCTCAGACAGTTTTTTACACGTTGCAACTGAACAAAGTTGAGTTATTGTGAATGCGTTAAATAAAGTTTGACTCACTTGTCTAACTGTTGTGTTTCGTTTAATGCACCTTATCGTCCAGTGCGGTTTATATGTGAAAATAGATCATTCAATTACAGTGTGCTTTATAATCCAGAGCGCTCTATAGTGCGGAAAATACGGTATATGGAGATGGTGAAGGAGATTGTTTTTGACTCCCAAATGTGATCTTATTGAACCCTGCAAAGCACTTTCGCTTGATTTCATCAGTGAAAGTTGCTCTCAACTCTACAGTTTGTCATTTTAATACTGAGACCACACCAGTTGCTGCTATGGTACTTTTCCATCTCTGGGAGTGAAGATTGTGGATGGTTTAACTCACAAAATGATATTGCCTCTGTGTTTGTGTCTTACAAAGTGCCAATTCAGTTTGTTCAGTTTGGCAATATTGGAAGAGTCTGAAATGAACTGAAAATCATGTCATAATAAATACAATAATGCCGAACATGAACTCACCGTACCTCGCAGGACTCACACAAAACCTGTACCTGCAGCACCGCCTCTACACATATCCAAGATTAATCATTTACACTGAGCTGTTAATAAAATAAAGAGCAGCACCGGCTCTTCACTCTTGAATATGCTGTAAATAGACAGACCAAAAGGGTATATCCACATAATCATACCTCTCTTGTCTTATTCTCTGTCGTCTTTCTAATTGGAAATTATATAGGCAATGTAAGACAAGTTCATTTGTACAGCACAATTCGTACATAAAATCATTTAAAGTGTTTTACAGAATAAGAAATACATTAAGATCACAATACAACAATATCACCATACAATTAAAAAGAGAGACAGACATTAAATGAGAGAGAAGAGTGCGGAATGGAAACGTTTCAGTCATACGCAGCTAAAAAGAACTGTTCTGAGCTTGGATTTAAACAAGTCAAAGTCGAGCTCTGTCTCAAATGTTCAGACTGTTCCATGTTTGAGCCGCGTGAATCTGAAACGCTGACTCCCCGTGTTTAGTCTTGACTCTGGGCACCAGCAGGAGGCCGATCCCCGAGGTCCTCAGAGTGCAGATGGTTCCTATGACGCTAACATGTCACAGATGGACTTTGGTGCCAGGCCATGGAGAGACTTGTAGAGACAGAGCTGCTTTAAAGTCTCTGAGCCACAGGGGGCAGTGCACAGACCTGAGCACAGGACACATGCTCGTACTTCCTAGTTCGAGTAAAGGTCCGAGCTGCAGCGTTCTGGATGTACTGCAGCTGCCGTCACCCATTCGTAATTTACTCGTACGTACAGCCATTGCAGTCTCTAACAATAACAACTTAACATTCTCATTATTAAATTTATTTTAATTTTTTTAAATGAAGAATACATATCTTTTGACTTCTCTTTTACATCAAAAATATTCACGCTTTGAATTTACACATGAATCTCACTGAAAAACACATTATTAACTTTACATACATTTCTAGAGCCATTATTGATTTTTTTTTTTTTTTTTTTAACATCATATCTATGAGACAAACTACTCCTTAATTGATTTCATATAAATGTACCTCTGCAGGCTGTTACTGTTTAAGTTGTAACTGCATTTGACTTGGAAATAACTTGTAAATAAGAATTTGTTCTCACTGTTTTTGCCTAAAATACATATAAAACATAAAAAAAATAAATAAATAAATAAAAAGTCACGTTGCCGTATTTACAAATTGCACACACACACACACGCACACACACAAAACAAAAAACAAAACAAAACAAAAAACAGATATGTATAATTGTGGATAAGTGCATTTATAAACCCATTGACCAACACAGGACCATGGACTGTGGCAGCTAGCGGGTTAGGTACGTCCATAAAGTCTGTAGTTGTTTCTGTGTGTTTTAATTGCTTCTTGTCCTTGAGTGTCACTGAAAGGAACTGTCATTAATAGTGTTAGTAGTAGACTACTGGTCTGCTCACTGGTCTCTCCAAACGAGCTGTGAGACGCTGCAGAACATCCAGAATGCTGCAGCTCGGGTCCTGACTCGAACTAGGAAGTACGAGCACATAAGTCCTGTGCTCAGGTCTCTGCACTGGCTCCTGTGCCTCAGAGACTTTAAAGCAGCTCTGCTTGTACAAGTCTCTCCATGGCCGAGCACCAAAGTCCATCTGTGACATGTTAGTGTCATATGAACCATCTCACACTCTGAGGACCTCAGGGACCGGCCTCCTGCTGGTGCCCAGAGTCACGACTAAACAAGGGGAGTCAGAGTTTCAGGTTCATGCAGCTAAAACCTGGAACAGTCTGAACATGTGAGACAGACTCTTCTGTGACGCTGTTTAAATCCAGACTCAAAACATTTCTGTTTAACTGTGCAAATAACTGAAAGGTTTTCATTCCGCACTCTTCTCTCCAATTTATGTCTCTCTTTTTTTAATTTTAATGTTCATGATTATTTATGTTTTGATTTGTTTTTATTATGATTTTAATGTATTTCTTATTCTGTAAAGCACATTGAATTACTTTGTGTACGAATTGTGCTATACAAATAAACTTGCCTTGCCTTGCCTAGTAGTTACATCGAGAGGCCGATCATTTTTCAACAGAAAGTTAATTGCGTCGATGGAGCTGCATCGCACACATGCTCACTTTCTATTTAGACCGCAGCGGCAAATAGGCCAGCTATGTCCACTTAACACCGTGGATCTATAATGAAAACTGGATAAGTTATTCCCCCTCTGTCCCAGCTCGAGAGCGTCTAGTGGCCGCTCCAGGTACTGCAGCTCCCGGGAGCTTGGGCCCAGAAAGAATTCTCCCATAACTCATGCAATAAAGCAATGCATTTTTGGGGGGAATTCAAACTGCCCGTGTTTGGCTGACGAAGGTTGAATTTTGTAGGGATTTTTGTTTGTTTGTTTTCACAGCATAAACTTTAAAGAAAATTTAAATCCTCAAAGCGCCTAAAAGTTCGCTCTGTAAGACTTTGTAAGCCTGGCCCCGCTCTGAGCCCGCGCTAGCTCCGCTCTAGCAGCTCAGGAGTAAATGCGGAACACGACGGCATCTTGGGTTCACCTTCCAGATTTTATTATAGTTCCATGACTTACACAGACTGTGATTGTTACTGTGTGCGGCTATTTTAATTGCTTCGTGTCCTTGGGTCTCAACAAAATTACTTATTAGTAGTAGTTAGGGATGTAGCAATAACCAAAATACCATGATATTGTATCATCAAAAGTCTCACAATATATCGAATTACAAGTTCCTTTGTTTAAATGTATTGTTTTATAGAAGCAATAGCCAATAAACATCGAGAACTACATATCCCATGATTCATTTCAGTGCAGAAATATGTTTTTTACTTGAATTCTCGTAATTAAGAAAGCAATGGTTCGCACCAAAACTTTGTCAAAGTATTTTAAAAGACGAAAAGTATCCTGTCTTTTACTATATTATATTATCCTTACCAAAATACCACAATAAATGTCGTACCAAAAGATTTGGGTATCGTTACATCCGTAGTAGTAGTAGCAGTAGTAGTAGTAGTATTAGTATCAGTATTAGTATTAGTAGTAGTACTGTAAGAGGTAGTAGTAGTAGTAGTAATAGTATAAGTAGTAGTAGTAGTAGTAGCAGCAGCAGTAGAAGTAGAAGTAGTAGTAGTAGTAGTAGTAGTAGTAGTAGTGTAAGAAGTAGTAGTCGTAATGGTAGTAGTAGCAGCAGAAGTAGTAGTAGTAGTAGTAATAGTATCTGTTTAAGTAGTAGTAGTAGTAGTAGTAGTAGTAGTAGTAGTAGTAGTAGTAGTAGTAGTAGTAGTAGTAGTAGTAGTAATAGTAGCAGTGTAAGTAGTAGTAGTAGTAGTAATAGTCGTAGTAGTAGTGTAAGAAGTAGTAGTCTAATGGTAATAGTAGCAGCAGCAGTAGTAGTAGTAGTAGTAGTAGTAGTAGTAGTAGTAGTAGTAGTAGTAGTAGTAGTGTAAGTAGTAGTAGTAGTAGTAGCAGCAGCAGTAGAAGTAGAAGTAGTAGTAGTAGTAGTAGTAGTAGTAGTAGTAGTAGTAATAGTCGTAGTAGTAGTGTAAGAAGTAGTAGTCGTAATGGTAGTAGTAGCAGCAGAAGTAGTAGTAGTAGTAGTAATAGTAGCCGTTTAAGTAGTAGTAGTAGTAGTAGTAGTAGTAGTAAGTAGTAGTAGTAGTAGTAGTAGTAGTAGTAGTAAGTAGTAGTAGTAGTAGTAGTAGTAGCAGCAGTAGTAAGTAGTAGTAGTAGTAGTAGCAGTGTAAGTAGTAGTAGTAGTAGTAGTAGTAGTAGTAAGCAGTAGTAGTAGTAGTAGTAGTAGTAGTAGTAGTAGTAGTAGTAGTAGTAGTAGTAGTAGTAGTAGTAGTAGTAGCAGCAGCAGTGCAAGTAGTAGTAATAGTAGTAGTAGTAAGCTGTAGTAGTAGTAGTAGTAGTAGTAATGTAAGCTAGTAGTAGTAGTAGTAGTAGTAAGTAGTGTAAGTAGTAGTAGTAGTAGTAGTAGCAATGTAAGTAGTAGTAGTAGTAGTAGTAGTAGTAGTAGTAGTAGTGTAAGTAGTAGTAGTAGTAGTAGTAGTAGTAGTGTAAGTAGTAGTAGTAGTAGCAGCAGCAGTGCAAGTAGTAGTAATAGTAGCAGTGTAAGCTGTAGTAGTAGTAGTAGTAGTAGTAGTGTAAGCTGTAGTAGTAGTAGTAGTAGTAATAGTGTAAGTAATAGTAGTAGTAGCAGTGTAAGTAGTTGTAGTAGTAGAAGTAGAGAGAGCCCAAGTATTTTTCAGTAATAAGTGAATTACGTCGATGGAGCCGAATCTCACCCATGCTCACTTCCTGTTAGGACCTCACAGTAGTGGTAGTCGTAGTAGTAGCCGTAGTAGCGGAGTATACTTATAGAATCGTTTGAAGTGTACTCCGTCGATTGCATATCCATACATTGACCCTGAATGTGCCTCTTTGTGATGGATGTTTCCCCGTGGACTCGGTCTTAACGCGAGCTTGATGACGGGCCTCCACTCTAATGCCCATAACTCACTCGCTTAATACCGGCCGGGCACTGATATTGTGAAAATGATATCAGTACCATACATTCACGCACGTAGTGTAGCAGACAGTAATTGACCGGCAGCGCCCGTGGAAACCGTTTAACCAATCGCAGTCCAGGGCTACGACCCGCTAACGGCCTTGGCTAGAACATACAAGCCGATCTCTGCGCGGCCCCCGCTGATGGTCTGACCTTATGTTGGCTTTAATGGCGTCACACCCCGACACTCTCTTATACCGTGGGTTAGGTTCACTTTAAGTCATACTGCGGAACATTACGGATGCAAAACAATGTCACGATACAAAAATTTCAACCTTGAATTCGAAAATAAGGAATAGACTTCAGGGTGATACCATAATGACAAAAACATTAAATCATAGTACCGTGTTTTTCGGACTAGAAAACACACCAGATTATAAAGCGCAATATCAATAATGTTGAATTTTCTCGTCTATTTTCAGACATAAGGTGCACCAGATTATAAGGCGCGTTAAGCGAAACAAACGGACGACACTTGAGACTGATCCTTAGTCCAGGTGTCCACGATCCATTGGCAGATCGTGGTGTAATTTGCCCGGTGATGCCTCCCTGTCTTGGTGAATGTGTTTTATGAATGTGAAACTTTTTTAAAGTAATTTGCATAAACTACCGTATTTTCCGGGCTATAGGGCGAAAAACGACTGCGCACCCCACAATCCAGAGCGCCCTATACATGAAACCAACTGAACAACCGAATCACTGTGAACACGCCAACAATCCAGCGGTCCCAGACAGACAAACAAAGACCCACTGACCCATCAAACTGTTGTGTTTCGTTTAAAGTCCGGTAAGGTTTATTTGTGAAAAAAGTTTGAAAATAGACCATTCATTGACAATGAGTGCGTATACATGCAATCAATAACCCGGTTATGATCGGGTTTTTAGAGTATCCCGGTTTCTTGATGGAGCATGTATACGCAGTATCCCAGTTATGGCAGTATCCCGGTTATTAGAAACCGGGTTACTGTAGCTGGGTTATTCCGATAGTAACCGGGATACTTGTGGCATGTAAACGCAGTACCCCGGTTACTGCAACATAAAGTTGAGTGCGCATGCGTCCAAAAGACACTTTCCAGCCTTTCACCACAACAGTAGTGACATAAATAAATTGACCAACATAAATAAAGTGACCAAACGAGTGAAATGACTGTAAAATAAAGAGCTGCGCTAAACCTGCACACGTACAATCTGCACTCGTACGACCTGCACTCAGGTGTCCACACAGTGCCGGATCAGAGCTGTACTCAGATGAATTTGTGGGAGCTGGCAGCACCAGATCGTTCTGTCTCTGGAGCCGTTTTCAATTGGATTAATGTGGACAAACACTGCATCCACAACGAAAACAACTCAAATACATACTAGTGTGGACGGGGCCTGTGACAGAGTGTGTTCTGCTGCTGATGGTGAGTCAGTGCTTCTGTCGCGTTGGAGATGGTTCATGTGAAACTTTTCAGAGATTATAAATTTGCAGGTCATACGCACAGACTGTATATATGATTGGACATATATTCTCTGTCGCATTACATTGATTGACTCCTGACTACAGCAGCCGTAATGCTCCAACAATCCATCAAGTGGTGCAGCTTTGTAGTTTACCAAAGTCGTATTAAAACATTTTGACAGATTTTTGAGTGCTGTGTACCACAAAAAATCAGTTCAAGGTCAGTATGCACAACCAGAATTAATACATAAGGCGCACCGGATTATAAGGTGCACTGTCAATTTATGAGAAAATTAAAGGATTTTAAGTGTGCCTTATAATCCGAAAAATACACTTCTTTCTTTTCTGGTTTTATATCTGTAGGTGTATCCAGGTAGGTTCCATGGGCACATTCTAGTCTATGTCAGTGTGACCAGACGCCCCTATTTACCCAGGACAGTCCCAGTTTTGAGTCCAGCGTCCCCTGTCCCATCAGATTTTCACAAAACCAGTGATTTGTCCCAGTTTTATACACAAAATGTTCCTATTTTGGACTTTGATCTAAACCATGAATAAACTAAGATTAATCCAGGGCTACATCAGGTCTAAAACAAGACTATCACAATTTTTTGACATATCTGATCCCTGCCAACACTAAAAAGGAACATAAATTATGATTTGTTTAGCCAAAATACAGATATCCTTCAAATTATGACTGACACGAGAATGCACAATGTTACACCTTTTCACCCTAGTCTATGTGCTCTTATATTTGTTCTGATGCAGCTAAAGATCATTCTAAAGCTTTTCAGGAAAGATTTCTGTCCTGTGATTGTGACATTTTTAGTATCCATACCTGCACAAATGAGAGTCTAGTTTCGCTGCTAGTTTTGGTATCTGATTTTCAATATCTTACTTTAACAACCCTAGCACGGTGAGCCCACTCAAAGTATGATTGCGTGTTTTTCAAGTTTTTTTTCTGTCACCCTAACACCTGGAACTGAATAAACGTTTGTGTTTTAATTAAGTGGAATGTTTTGCTGAGGCAGATAACGTCACAAGAGCCTGTACTTCAAAAATTAGATTGAGGGCACGTACATCTGATGAAAATCGCTGTTTTTGATTATGTATTATATTTATGTACTCGCTGGGCCTATGCGCATAATCTGTAATATTGTGACGCCTGCACACACACACAAACACAGATTTTTTTTTTTTTTTTCATCAATCTTTTGAATTGAATAGCACAGCTCATCAGGACAGTTTTAGGGAAGTAAAATCTAAAAAAAAAAAGCCAAAAAACTAAATGCACGAAACACTACGTGTGACCGGTTCAAATATACCTCTAATACTGTGCTCTGTGCCTAGTTGCAGTGATGTAGTTCATGTGTGATTTCATGTTAAGAATTTAAAAACAGTAAAAAAAAGATTAGCAATGAATATTAATTTATATAAGCTTTAAAAATAGTTAAAAGTTCACTAAATGTTTATTCTAGGTTATTTTTCAATACAGTCGTCCCACGCTATATCGCGGTTCCTCTTTTGCGGTCTCGCTGTTTCGCAGAATTTTATTTTATTTTTTTGTGCAATTTTGCATGCCTTTTTTTAAGCTGTATGGACACGTATTGTGTTCCTCCCGCTGCATCCTGATTGGCTAAGGGACTCCTGTCTCCTGTGCAGTACAGAACTCCTTTTTCAGACACAAGGAAAATTTGGCGTAACATTTATTTTGCCTGTTATTATAGAATAGAAAAAGTACTTTTAGTGTTATATCTATGCATTTATGTTTTTTATTTATGTTCTTTGTATTACTGTCCGAATAAACAAACATTCATTCAAGAATGCGTTCAGCCAAATTTAAATAAATGTTGGATCTCTAGCAGTGTGATTCTGAAGTGCTGTATGTTTGCAAGTTTTTTCCCTGACAAAACCCACAATGTACAAACAAAATAATCATCACAAAAAGCTGGACTTTTGGACACACTGAAGGAAGGGAGAGGTTATGTGGTTGTAGCAGAGTCCTGCACTGGGTCGGGTACCCGCAAATAGTTGCTGAAACCAGGACTTAAAGCGTGATTGGGCTACGGCCACACTTACCTTTGTGAGGTGCGTAGCTGAGCTGGTTCTTTTCTCCTACGGTCACCTTCGAGCCCGTCCCGACAGTGAGTCCTATTTCAGTTCTGGTTTATTTCTGGTTTACTGCTGTTTTAGTCCAGTTTTGTAGTCTAGTCAGTCCTGGAATCAGTCCTGGGTTAGTCCTGGTTTAGTCTTGGTTCAGTCCGTGGCGTATGCAGTGCAACAGTTTGATATAATCTCGGGTTAACGGGCAGGTGCGGGTGGGTGTGGTGTTGTACGCTCCTGCACGGGTGCAAGTCTCTGCACTGTAGGGCTCCATTAGGGAATTAATGAATCATCGGTTTGTTACATAAAGAAGGAGGAAAATAACATAAGGGCGACAGCAGCAATAAGCTTTAAGTCTAAGAAAAGTGTATAAAGTGTGCGGTGAGGAGTTTTTACAGCCTTAAAACAGATGTAATAAATATAAAATATAAAGTTGACTACTACTTGTGTTCAGACCATCATCATATAAACGTAGCCCATTTTGTTGAGAATGAGCCTGACTTTGTCTAAACTTGTCAGAGGGATGGACAGAGCATCAATCAGCCCTGGAAGCATAGCCCCAGCAACAACCCCAGCAGACAGACCACTATCTCCTGCTCTGATAGCAGATATAGCCACAGACGACCGCTCGTACGCGTCACAGTACTGTACGATACTGCCCATTAACTGTCTGAAGCGCGCTGGGTCCCCATGTCCACAAAGATGTAACAAGCCCTGACAAGGGAGCCGGCCAGGCTTTGTTACAAGCACGTCCCCTCTGTCTACTTTGGCTGATTGGAGTTTTGTTTCCACTTCTGGTCCTGCTACAGCCAGTATATCCATGCACACTCCAGTGTTTGAGCTCTCAAATTGGAGGAGTTGACTGCAGCATGCGTCCTTTCATTTGTGATATCTCCAAAAACAGATGTTTACCACTCACAGTTATGGAAAAATCATCAAGTTCACTGCTGACAGACCTAAATCTCACTTGTCCTCTTTGGTTCATGTTCTGAGTGAACTGTCTGTGGACCTCATGGCAAATCTGGAGAGAGGAGAGCAGCAGGAAGGGGCAGGACAAGACATGGTATGAGCAAAACTCTAATGCATACAGAGATTATTATATGACTGAATAAAGATATAAGAAAACACCTTTATTTTGTTGATATCATGTTTAAAGTATCAGAAAAAAAATGTGTTTCTTGTGTGTAAATCATTTGTGTAAAACTTTTGAACTGAAATTCCCAAGTGTGATGTCAACAGTGTGTTTGGACTCTCTGCTTCCTGTGATTTTCAACATATTCAACTTTTCTCTACAATTAGCTTTTTTATTGGCGAAGTCAAATTAGAGAAACATTAAAATGTGTTATACACACTGAAAATCAAGATGACTGAGGTGATTTGTGTTTGTCTGTAAATCTGTTTAGAGCCTCACACCTACAGATGCAGCCTGGAGAGCTGAGACTCAAAACTCAATTTAGGCCAAAAATGACTTTGGTAATTATTCGATGAGACTGTTGATATGCCCTTTCAGTTAGATCCATGGAAGTATAATGAGATCTGAAGATGAACCAAAGATGGCCTCATGTTGTTTTTCGTGGGCTGTGCTCATTGCAAGCCCCGGGGTTTCAAAATGGCCGCCCATTCAAGTCTATGGGCCGAGCTCAAAGGCGCAGGACTCCAGATTCGCCTTTAGCCTGCCAAGGTACTTCCGGTGGCTGTGGGCCGATTGAGCATGTGCAGTAGTGCTCTTTTCTCCTGTGGGCACACACCAATGCACGAAGAGCACACACAGAGCGCAGTCTGGTGTATCCCATGATTGCTTTGACCAATCAGAGTGAGAGGAGCTAGAGTGGTAATGATTATAAAGTGCGTTTTAAGACAACTGAAGGATTTTGAGCTGAGAAAAAGCTCATGATCTAAAAATAAGTAAAAATCGCCCTTTTTGAATGTTGTAGGTGCCTTGTCAGTGAAACGAGCAGTTTGTGATTATATTGTGCTCTATGAGAAAAATCCTTTCTCTATTCCATGGCTCATTTGTGCGCAATGCCATAAAAAGTTGTTTTGTTTTTTTACTTCCTGAATACTGGCCCCGCCCATCATGTGCCATGAAACATGCTGCAGTGACCAATCAGCATGAGCTGCTAGTGTCATGGTGTTCATTTTCATTGAATTATTTTACTATTCTTGACCCAGTTTTATTTTGTATTTCTCTGTGTGTTTGACTTCCTGTTGTATTGATTGATTACCTGTGTCTCATTCATTTGCGTGCATATATACCCGGTGGACTCCTTTTGCCCTTTGTTGGTTCATTGTCATTATGACTGTCATGTCTGTTTGGATTTTTGTGTTTGGTCATTAAACAACTTTGGAAATGCAGTTTTGCATTTTGGGTCCTACTTCTGCTCTAGATGTGACAACTAGAGCGGGCATAGTGCAGACTTTCAGGTGCTTTGATGATTTAAAATTACAAAAAATTTTATCTTCTACATTACAAAAGAGTCCCTCCAAAATCCGAACTTTGTGAGAGCTGTCGATGCCCCGAGAGCTAAGTATGGGCAGTTTGAGTTCACATTAAATGCATTGTGTACCTCTCTTGGGAGCTGCAGTACCTAGAGTAGCCACTAGTATTAGTCATGAGGCCATTACATCTCGCTCAGGTCTTATCATAGATCTATGGTTAGACTTTAACTGTACAATTAGCATAAAACATGAGAAAACCAATGAGTGGTGTGGTCCTTGTCATAATAAGCACTCGTACACAGATTTGAAGCCTGTCTGCACCCGGGGCCAGCCTCTCTCTGGCTCTCACAGCTGCTGCGGTCCCTGGGGAGGCGGGGACTATTTGAGAGTGTGTAGATATTTTGGTGAAGGGCCCCGAGGTGCTGTGGTCGTGCGTGACTGTCAGGGCTGTCAGGGAGATGATGGGCAGCTGGGGGCCGGGGTGCACAAGTGAATCAAGGCTTTTTTTAAATGGCGCGCTATGACCTTAACCCACTTTAAAGAGTGTGGCAGCGCTTTAAAAATACACCACACAGAAGCAGTCAAACGTGTGGTCAAATGTGGTGTTGTTTAATCCAAAATAGAATGATAAAGGTACAGTATGTGTATAAATGTAATAGCAAGACTGGCGTTCCAACTGATAAAAAAAAGACCAGTGCAATCAGAACTGAAGCTGGAGTCAATTGTGTGTCATATACTGAAGACTCGTCATATGATAGGGGAGTATTTCTGGGTTCTTAGAGCTTGGGATGGAATGTCACAAAATGTCCGTTTATATGGAAATGTGTTTCAGGTAGTAGTCCAAAACATCTAAAGAGATGTGTGAACCAAACCAACGTTAACAAAGGGGTTTTATTTCTATAGGATATTAACTGCAAACACAACATATTTAGATCACCATGTTACCTTTTATCGTTTTTAAAAAGCTATATTCGCCGAAAACAACGAAAAGTCACTGCCCCTTCAATGTGTTTTTGCGTTACAATCAGCACACGTCACTGCTGCACATCGCACCGGGTTTGTGAATACGCGTGCACAGTTTTGTATCATATTTTTGCATATTTACGGACAACTGACATGAGTGACGTAGACTTGTGGGCAGAGCATTGCACAGAATCTTACAGCTGCCCATAAGGACGGTTTTAATAGGCCCAGGCGAGATTGCTAAATTAATGAAACATGCATATAGATCTAGAACCTGGGTCTCCAACCTTTTTCCTCCAGTGAGCTACCTTTACAAAATAAAATCACCAGAGAGCGACTTATTTTTAGCCACGCTGGCGCCACCTAGTGCCTTTGCTCAATTTCATTTCTCCCCAGCGACTAGGTCAGGAATCAGAATACAATAGATGGTTCACAAAAACCCTGGAAGTGCAAGTTCGGGCACCAGCCTGAACGAGTCCTGAGATCGAGGATTTAAAGCCGGAAAAACAAGAATATTTGGTGAATTTCATCAAGGGGAAAGATGTTATTGTCCTTCTTCCTACGGGATTTGGGAAAAGCCAGTTAGCCCCATTAGCGGCGCATTACATACATCACGACCAAATAGCAGTGATTAGTAAAATGATAAAAAGTGCCCACCCACTGTCGAGCGAGCGAATTCCAACGCTGCAAGGTCAGACGGTTTCTACGAAGTGAAACCAGCTGATGAATCAGGCTGACTTATTTTAGCAGTCGCAAAGAAACTGAGTAAATCTAAGAACCAGGGTGAACCTTAGACAAGGAGCAGTTAGATGGCTATAAAACACAAAACATTATCTATTTTTATTACACAGTTGGGCTTCAAAATGATACATTTACAATTAATCAAATTTTACTTATTAGGTACAATACATAGAATTCAGAAATCCATTGGTGAGCTACTGGTAGGTAGCAGGTTGGAGACTCCTGATCTAGAACCTCTTCAGGCATGTTTTAAATGAAGGGAACAATGTTATAGAAGCCTTTTTTAATTCGGCAAAAGAATCTCAATATCTGTGTGGGGAAGCTGGCCAAAGTGGTCGAAGTAGGAGGCAGATGACACAAATAAAAAGGTGTCTTACGCAGACAAAATAAAAAATAAAAAAAACAGACTTCTGGGTTTAACCAACAAAACACAAATAGACAAAAAATAAGTAACTCAAAGCAAAACACCAAATACCTGCACAGAAGTCTCCCCTAATTAGTGACACCTGCTTGCCTTTTTATACTCCGCGCCAGGAGGAAGTACCTCCCCAGGTGAGTAACAATTCCAGGTAAAGCAAAGCAAAAGGTGTCTTTCCAAAATCAAAATGGTTAACATAAATTAAGGTGAGTTTAAAATAAGACAAAGGCCCACTTTGTCACAATCTGACTTAGACTTTTTTTTTTTTTTTCCCCCACACACAAAAGTTCTTGTAGAGGTGCAAATGCAAGGAACCGCAATATAAAAGTGAAAAAAAAAAAACTTTTGGGCATCAGACTCCTGTGCTATGCATTTTTTTTTTTTTTTTTTCACTTTTATATTGCAGTTCCTTGTATTTGCACCTCTACAAGAACTTTTGTGTGCGTTTTCAGTTTCATTTGACTTATTGACTCAAAACCATGCATTCTTACGGGCTTGCCTCTCCACAGATCTGGCCCTGTAGCTTGGCTCTGTGGCGTCACTTGCTTTTGCTTAGTTGAGATAAATAAGTACACACTCGCAACACAATAATGTCTTCAAGCAGGTGACGGAAAAACTAACTCTGCTACAATTGTGTGGTAACAATTATTAATCGTGTCTCAGCTCCAAAACCTCAGATTGTAGAGTTCCAACGTTTGTACAATTGTTGCTTGTGATCAGTTTTACAACAGCCAGTGACGGCAGCCAGTCTGCACCAGGAGCCTGTTGTCTGGTGGTGTCTTTTTCACACAAATAGTGGAGGACACAAACTGTAACTGTAATGGGCTCTTTACCGGCAGAGAGAATACAACACTGCTCTGCCTTTGTTTCATTTTGGCTCTAAAAAAAGCACACGGCCACTCGCCTCACATCTTTCAAGAAAACGTCAAGTGTGTGGTGTCCTTGATGCAACGTCTGAGACAAACCATCATTGCCTTATGTCCTTATGTCTAGCCTGCACTTTATGTTACATCTTTTTTTTTTTTTTTTTTTTTTTATCCTTCAGTGCTAGCCTGATTCATCAGCCGGTTTTACTTGCTGACCTCGCATCATTAGGGTTTGTTCGCTCGACGGTAGGCAGGCACTTTTTTTTATTTAACCAATCGCTGCTATTTGGTGGAGACGTATGTAATGCGCCAAATCCCGTAGGAAGAAGGGCAAGAACGTCTTTCCTCTTGATAAAATTCACCAAACATTCTCTTTGTTCCGGCTTTAAAACCTCGATCTCGGGAATCGTTGCCAACACAGAATGTCTGTCTTCGTCTACATCCATCTCAACCGCTTTATTTACTGTTGTGTTGTACCACAAAATGGACCCAGACAGGCGAGACGAGACGAGACGAGTTTGACGTCATGGCTTCACATCTCTTCGCTGATTGGCTGCTGGAGAGAAATGAAATTGAGCAGAGGCACTAGATGGCACCAGCCTGGCTACTATAGTGCAGCTGGCCTAAGTATTCTATCAGAGGTCCTTGTGCCACCTGCTGGAAACAGAAATGAGCTGCCTATTACTTCTTTTCCAGTTTCAATGTGTATACTATTGTTTAAAGGTTTTATATTTTACAGAATTGATTCTTGTGAGCTTTAAGTCATGTTCTAATGCTGTTACCTCATCAAAAAGCATACCAGACTCCTGTTTTGTTTCATATACACAAGAGGTGGAACATTAACATGTTAATTATGATTATTTAATTACAAAGAAAATAATGCATTAAAAATATTAACACATTTTATTGCAGTTTGACAAACAACGCAGCACCATATCGTGGTATGTCAGTTATACTCACGCACACAGTTCCGACTACAAGAACAATGGAGCATGAAAGCGCTCTGGGTCTGCTGGATGATACATTTCTATTAAAAAAAATAAAATAAAAACGCAGTATTGACAAAGGCGTTGTTTGTTGCAATCTGCAGAGAAGAGTTTGCATATCAGAGGAACACCTCAACCCTACAATACCATTTAAACGCAAAACACGTCAGTGAACACAAAAATGGCTGGAGCTGTTGGCGGGAGCAGTTCTGGTCCAAGTAAAAATGAGGTGTCAGCAGCCCTAACACGAACAAATGACGGGCTTCAGGAAGAAAAAATAATAATAAATGAGTAATTGATTGAGATTAATTAATTACAAAGCCTGTAATTAGATGAAGATTAATTTGATTTTTTTTTTTTTTTTCATCAAGTCCCACTTCTAATTCTCTAATGCTCTATTCTACCATGTTAACAGCTCCTTTTTACCTTTATTTCAGTAGAGATTGGCAATTCCAGGGCTGAAATTATCCAAATTATTCTATTGAAGGCGTATGGAGTTTAAAGACACAGTGGAGCACTTCCTGTATTACCACATGACATCACAAGGTGGAACAGAGTGCTTTCTGTTTGAGAGAAGAACCTAAATCTTCAGGATGTGCGTGAAACCAAACACAACTCCAGGTACATTATAACATCTTTGAGAAAACAGCGTAATATCAGTGCTTTAACTAAAATATTTTGACAACATGAATTAGTTGGTGATGAAAACAAATGTATTGAGATATTTGCGAGAATCAAACGGAAACAAAATGAACACAAGGTACAAGTGGGGGCCCGATCCAAGTTCTTCAACGTTTCTGGAGTCCATAGTCTCCATGGAGATGGTGTTGCTTTGTCTGGAATGTTCCACAGCACACGATTTGAGACATAAACACAAACAAGAGGTGCTACCGGGCCAAAAAAGGCAGACCTTCAATTACAGGAACAAAACAGTTTATTGCTTCTTTTTTTTTTTTTTTTTTTTTTAACCAAGAATGTCAAATGTTTAGATTAGTTAGCAATAAGCCTTTGGGCACACTTTGATTAGATGTGTATATTTTGCTCCTGGCTAAAGTGTAGGTGTTTCTGGGCTCTCAAAAAGTCTCCACACACACATAACTAAAGCCAGGAAAGGTTCAACTCCTACTCAGAGGTTTGTTTGTCTGTTAGACGCCCAAAGGTTAAGACCACATTTATGACTTTGACAAGAAGGGTAAAAAAGTCTCACTATTTATCTCTAGTCAGGTATAAGCTTTGTAGTTTCACTTTAATTCTATCAAATAAAGTTCAAAGTATGACCATCTGCAACTAAAGGTTTCTGCCAAAGATTGTGAACATAATGAATTTTGTGAACTGAACACATTTGGTTTAAAATGCCTCTGTCTGATCTGAATGGTCACTACCTAAACCCCAGGACCCGCAGTTGATCATGAACCAGTGCTAGTGCAGCCTCTGCAGTTCAGGGAGGGAATTCTGGAGAGTCTGAGCTTCCACATTAAGCATGGTCTGTCCATGTACTGAGAACGAGAAAAACATCTATGAGTCCTCGACCTGCAGGTTACGACACTGTCAACACAGGTTCCTTTTATAAAAGTGTAAGAGTGCAGGCTGCATACTGTTCCTTTAATTACTAAGTCCTTGATAAAAGCCCGTCTCTCTTAGACCCAACGCACCATCAGAGTAAACAGTAACAGCTGCCATCGGCCACATTTGTATTTTCCCTTTACTGTTCTGCAGAAGCAAACACAGCACTGACAGCCTCAGCTAACAGTCTACAGCAGGAAACAGCTCCAAAAAACTTAAAAACTACAGCCACGATTCAACCGAACCACAGCACAGTCTGAACTGTGAGCAGAGAATGTCTGCCTATGTAGAGTTTGCTCTGCTCTAAACAAAGAAATACCTTGATAAAATCAGGATATGGAGCGTTGTGCCAATTTCTCTATATTACAGCGATGCACCAATACAAACCCCTAAGTCTGTCTGAGCAGCCACCCCCTTCTGCATTCTGTTCAAATCCAGAAGGTTCTGGACTCGAGCCATAGAGCGTGACAAACCTCCATCCAAACTTAAGAAGGACCAACCACAGCCTCGTTCTCTCGAAAACACTCGTAACATTCAGAACAAAACACATCACTTCATTTACCTGAGATACATAAAAACTGATTCTTGATTCTCCGTTTCTGATTCTTGATTTGTTTTGTCACAAATGGACCATGGACTTCAGGTCAAAAGTTTTAAACACCACATTTTTTCCAGTTATTTACTGCAGTTCAAGTCGTGCAAGTCCAATGAAGAGCTTGAAATGGTGCAAACGTAAGAACTGAACATCCAGAGGTTAAAAAAAAAAAAAAGAAAAAGAACAAAACACAAGTCCAAGCTCTGCCAAAACTACCTCAGGAAAAAAATAACAAGACGGTAAACTTGAAAACATGGAGTGTCCAGCAGCACAGTGTCCAGACTTTAACCCCATCGAGCTGGTTTGGGATGAACTGGACAGAAGAGTGAAAGCTAAACAACCTACAAGTGCCACACATTTATGGAAACTTCTGCAAAAGACTTGGGAAGAACTTTCTGAAGAATATTTGATTTCTACTGTAAAAAGAACGAGCCACGAGCGTGTTCAGCTGTTAGATCTGCCAAAGGTGGACACAAGTTTTGGTCAACTTTAAACAGCAAAAAACTAGAAAAAGGATGGTGTTCTAAAACTTTTGTCCGGTTGTGTATATCTTTGTAAAGTTTTGTTTGGCCAGGTCAGCTTTAAAGGTTCTGCACCTGATTATTTCATGTGGGTGTGCATAGTCAGCATTGGCCAAGCACAGATACTGTACTTTGTAGAAGCAGCTTTTAAAGTAAACATAACACCATTGTGCGCTGGCTGCATTGAATGTAAAGTTTAGTTTCGCCTGATCATTAGTTTGTTTTGCCTTTCTCTTGACAAGAAAACTCTGCTCTTAAAACACACTTATGGACTCTTAGTGGTGAATTGGGATGTTAGGAATGTTGTTAAGAAATTGAGGAATATGTTGGAATGCTGAAAAATGTTTATTTCATGTTTTAGTGCATTGTGTAACTTTTTAGCGGAAAAAGTTCCACACTACGACATTAAACAGCACTGCTTTACATTTATTCGATTACAGGTTTTTTTAGAGTTCAAACAGACTTTCTGACCGAGAGCGGGGTCGCCTCTCTACAGATCTGACCTGTAACGTGGTCTGGTTTGGTCTCCATGAAGATAAAAACGTTTAATGCCATACTGCGAGACATTTCAGACAAAGCAACGATATGTAGCTCCCTGAATATTGTCGTCCCTCTCTCTGAAACTGCAGCTGTGAGCCTCGTCATTTTGGTCTTAAAATGTTCGTATTAACCCGCGCTACATGATCCTGGGGTTTTTATTTCACTATTATATCTGTTAAAGCCTGCCTCCAAATTCTCCCCTGTAACTTTAACATCGCGAGCTTCATTTGAGTGGAGCTGAACGCTGTGGGTGACATCACACGCGCTTAGTTCAGTTTTTTTATACAGTCCATGCATCTATTTGATGGACCCTCCACTGCAAAAAGTTACACAGTGCACCTTTAAAATGCCTATGACATATTACACTGCTCATTTTACTAAAACCAGGGTCCGCCACCTATTCCAACACGTCACCCAGGCGTGTCTCTCACTGTTTTAGATTATTTTTACATTAGATATTTTCCCGAAGTCTGCTCTTTTTTTTAAATGCATGACTGTTTCCCACTGTGATCAGTTAGGACAGACTTGTCAAACTCAGGCAAATTTGGCCCACAATATAATTATATTTGGCCCGCGATGTCATATCAAATTTGTATTAGAGCTGCTCACCGGCAACAGGCTATAGGCTATAGACATTATTTATTTAAAATGTCGTTATTATTTTATATTTTGCTTGTTCTTCATTCAATATTTAAACAAAACAATTATTAAACAATTATTCTAATAAGAAAAGGTTTAACATTACATATCTCGAAAGAAGAGAAAACATGCAGATGTTGTTGAAATGTTTCAATTAGGGGTGTCAAATTATCGCGTTAATTGCGATTAATTAATTACAGTCATATTTAGCGCGTTATGTTTTTTAATCGCGTTAATCTCATTTTTAATCTCTAACTTTAGTGTTTCTGTATGTGAGTTTCTTTATTATAAAACCTGTTTTTATGTGTTATTGGGACAACAACACACACACACACAAAAAACACATTTATACATTTTTTTTTATTTCGGTAATTCCACTCATTGCCGGAAACCCACACAAAACGCGCGCAGTAAGAGCGATGTGAACGTCACGTTAACGTTGGCGGCATCAGTCGCACAATGGACGAGGTCGAAGAGCCAGTAGAACAGAGCAGCAGGGCACAGGTAAAAACACATTCGTGTCTTGGAAATTATTCTCCCGACGTGAAATATAAAAGAAAATAACTAATATAATATCGCCTACAACTTAAATGTCACTGGTGAAAACAACCTGCATAGACTCATGATGTCTGCACTACTGTCCTATACACAAACACACAAACACACACACACAACACACACACACAAACACAAACACAACACAAACACACACCTTCATCATCGTCATTAACCTGAGAACGCGTGGACCACGTTTCCTTCCGTAGACACTGCGCGGACACCGACGTGCTCCCGTGAGCCGCGTGTGGATCGTGTTTTCTCGCTACACTGCGTAAACCGCGCTTCCTCCTGTGAACCTCTAAACCAGAACTAACACCAAGACTAAAACCAGGACTAATCCAGTCCAGGACTAAACCAGGTCTAAAACCAGGACTAAACCAGGACTAAACCAGAACTAAACCAGAACTAAAACCATCTCATATATAAAGCATTTCTCTATCAATAATATTTTTTAATATGGTTAAGGAAAGACTGGACTTTTTATTGTCTTTAAGTAGACAAAAGTTATTATGTTCAGATTTCCTCGTCTTTGCTACTTTACAGCAAACAGTTTCTTATTCATGGAGACTTGGGCTCAACAGCCAATTTGGAGAGATTTGTTAAACAATAAATGACTTTATAAAGTCACTTTTTTTTAATCTATATCAGTCTTTTGATCTGCCACAATAATGTAATAATGAATTTAAATGAAAATACCTCAAATTGAAGGCTTTTCTCAGCAATTTTTAGGTGAGATTAAAATGAGATTAATTCGATTAATTAATTACAGATCATAATTAATTAATCTCTCAATTTTTTTAATCGCATGACAGCACTAGTTTCAATACATTTTTAGTTTGACCCACGACTTAGTCCCAGTTTTTAACTTTGGTCCTCTGTGAATTTGAGTTTGACACTCCTGAGTTAGGACATTTTAGCACTGTCTGATATTCTCTGTGACTGAAGTGTTCTCTGATCAAGAGCTTTGCACCGGCCCAAGCATCTTATGATATATGGGAGCACAAAGTATAATAGGCTATCACATTAATATTAGTCATGTCGGAAAAGCAGAATGTTTGAAAAATAAAAAAAGTGCCGCTACTGCAACAATGAAAAAATAAAGTTGGAGTAGTGAGACATCTGAAAAATAATGTTTATGCCGCTACTCCGACAATCAGACATAAACATCAAAATATTGGCGTGTCAGAATAGCAGCTAAGATGATATTTAAAATTTTCAAAACTTTTTATTTTTAATTTATTTATTTTCCCAGTTTGTCAATTATTTCAAATTTTACTTTCTGGCTGGAAATTTCATAACTGTTACCTAGCAGCCATGTTGTGTGAGATGTGTGGTCGTCTATGTCTTTTATTTTTTTATTGGTTTTATCTATTTAATTTTTTAGTGCTGCTTTTATATATTGATTTTATTACTTTTGTTTGTTTTTATTTTTATTATTTTATGTATTTATTAGTGCTGTCATGCGATTAAAAAAAATTGAGAGATTAATTAATTATGATCTGTAATGAATTAATCTAATTAATCTCATTTTAATCTCACCTAAAAATTACTGAGAAAAGCCTTCAGTTTGAGGTATTTTCATTTAAATTCATTATTACATTATTGTGGCAGATCAAAAGACTCATATAGATTAAAAAAAGTGACTTTATAAAGTCATTTATTGTTTAACAAATCTCTCCAAATTGTCTGTTGAGCCCAAGTCTCCATGAATAAGAAACTGTTTGCTGTAAAGTAGCAAAGACGAGGAAATCTGAACATAATAACTTTTGTCTACTTAAAGACAATAAAAAGTCCAGTCTTTCCTTCACCATATTAAAAATATTATTGATAGAGAAATGCTTTATATATGAGATCACTGGTTTTAGTCCTGGTTTAGACCTGGTTTAGTCCTGGAATGGATTAATCCTGTTTTAGTCCTGGTGTTAGTCCTGGTTTAGTCCTGGTTTAGACCTGGTTTAGACCTGGTTTTAGTTCTGGTTTTAGTTCTGGTTTTAGTTCTGGTTTAGTCCTGGTTTAGTCCTAGACTGGTTTAGTCCTGGTTTAGTCTTGGTTTAGTCCTGGTTTAGTCCTGGACTGGATTAGTCCTGGTTTTAGTCTTGGTGTTAGTTCTGGTTTAGAGGCTCACAGGAAGAAGCGCAGTTTACGCCGCGTACGCAAGAAAACACGATCCACACATGGTGCACGGGAGCACTTCGGTGTCTGCGCAGTAACTACGAAAGGAAATGTGGTCCGCGCGTTCTCAGGTTAATGACGATGATGAAGGTGTGTGTTTGTGTGTGTTTGTGTTTGTGTGTGTGTGTGTGTGTTTGTGTGTTGTGTGTGTGTGTGTGTTGTGTGTTTGTGTATAGGACAGTAGTGCAGACATCATGAGTCTATGCAGGTTGTTTTCACCAGTGACATTTAAGTTGTAGGCGATTTTATATTTGTTATTTTCTTTTATATTTCACGTCGGGAGAAGAATTTCCAAGATACGAATGTGTTTTTACCTGTGCACTGCTGACTCTGTTCTACTGGCTCTTCGACTTCGTCCATTGTGCGACAGACGTTTATATCGCTCTTACTGCGCGCGTTTTGTGGGGGTTTCCGGCAATGAGTGGAATTACCGAAATAAAAAAAATTATAAATGTGTTTTTTGTGTGTGTGTGTGTGTGTGTGTGTTGTTGTCCCAACAACACATAAAAACAGGTTTTATAATAAAGAAACTCACATACAGAAACAGTAAAGTTAGAGATTAAAAATGAGATTAACGCGATTAAAAAACATAACGCGCTAAATATGACTGTAATTAATTAATCGCAATTAACGCGATAATTTGACACCCCTAGTATTTATTCTATTACTTTCCTTATGGTTGAAACATAATTCTGCAGATTATTTTTATTTTTTTTATTGCTATGTGAAGCACTTTGGAAACTGTTTTGCTTATAAAATGTGCTAGACAAATAAAGTTGGATTGGATTCGACTGGAGACTTTTGCCAAGAAGAAGCGAAAAAGCGGAAGAGTGCAAAGCTCTTTCTGAGTTTCTGTTGCACATCTGGAACACCCATGCTGCAGACCGACCCTCCTCGTGTCTTTTAGAACTCTCTACTTCCTGTAAATTTCAACATATTTTCATCTTTTCTTCACAAATTGTTTCTTGATTGGTATAAAATGAATCAAGAAACAATTTATCGTGTATCATTTATATTTAAAATGGGTATTATCTCAGTAAATGGAGTAAAAATTTAAGAATCGAGAACATTTGCGCTTTAACTCTCGACTCTGTAGAACGTTTTGATCACATGACCATCACAAAAGCATTGATACTGAGTCTTAAAGCTCCACCTGCACAGGCACCGAGTGACGGCTCTGATCTGTGGGGGAAAGGAGCCTGGCTGTGACTGACAGATGAGTTCCATTTGAAGTTAATGGGGCTGACTCTGATAAAAGTGTACGTTCGCTCGCAGCTCGTTCGTCAGAGGATTAGCGAGCCGGGGAGAGCCAAACAGGTGCACGGGTTCAGAGGAGAAGCTTACGTCCCCCGCGCAATTAGAGACGACGCCCGCGGAATGACAAAGACCCACGCGCTGAAGATAATGGAGGACATCGGGAGACCGTCAGGAGCATGGTGTTTACAGAAGGGACGCAGCCAGAGGGAGCAGGACTTACCAGAGCAGCCAGTCCCTTCTACATTCTGTTCAAAACCAGAAGGGACTAGAACCGGACCAGAGAACGTGAAAAACCTCTGTCCAAATTTAAGACAATCCAACCACAACTCATTTGTATCACATTTCCTCTATACATTTTTTTTTTTTTTTTCTGGTGGAGGGTCTGTCAAATGTTTTTCTCCATCTGGATCTTATTAATTTGTCTGGAATGTTTCACAGTATGATATTAAACATTTCTATCTTCATGGAGATAGAGGTCAGATCTGTGGAGAGTCAACCACCGCTCTGTCAGAATACTTGATTTTCTAAGTGTTTTTGAGCTAAAAAAAAAAAAAAACACCTGAAAATACTGAAATCCTGAAAATGTGTACTCTGTACAAATGTATATTCTAAAATTTGTAACCCGACTGCTTCCCCCTTTTTTTTTTTGGAGGTTTTTTTTTTTTTTTTTTTAGAAAAAAATAAATAAATAAAAAGAGAAAAAAAAAATAAAATAAATAAAAATAAAATAAAAAAAAATACCTGCAGTTGAATAAATGTAAAGTAGAGCTGTTTAATGTCACAGAAACAAGCAAAAATAAACCAAAAAGTTAAATAGTGTCCTCTTAAGTAGATTTTTCTCTTTTTATGTGTGCATGTGATGATGAAAAGTCATCTAGCGTTATGTTTAGCATGAATATGAATTAATTTAAAACATAGTGGTCAACTTAGTCTTTACCATAGTTTACATGAAGCCATTTTTGTTAAGAAAGAGAATCCTTCTCTAAACAGAAACGGAGGCCTCAGACACCATCTATCTCCTATTTATAACTCCATCCTCAAACCTAATTCAAAACAAACAAGAGAACAACAGGTGTAGCCAGGTCAGGTCCAGAGGTGTGGAAGCTCCATTATGGCCATGAATTGTTCTGCTAATTAAACCTCACACCCTGCACAGGTCAGTAGGTCGAACTAACAGAAACTGTAAACAAGTAGGTGTGTTAGTTTCAGTTAGTTAGGTCTTCGCTGCAGACAGATATAAGGAAGTGTCCACCAGCGTCTGACCAGAACTGAAGAAGCAGCTTGGATGAGGTGTGAAAACGTCTTCAACCAAACAAAATTTTTTCCAGTCGACAAACTGAATTTTCTCCTCGCCTACTAATGCTCCTAATGTTGTAACCCTGTTGGTAGAGTGTTTGTCCACTGATCCGAAGGCTGGTTGGTTGGAATCCCGTTCTCAACTTAAACAGCATCATTGGTTGAGCGGTCAGATCCACTGACCCAGTGTCTGCGTACACTAGTGTGTAAATGTGTGTGTGAATGGGTGAGTGAATGGGTGAGTGGTTCCTTGTTGTAAAGCGCTTTGAGCCTTGAAGGTGACAAAGCGCTGTATAAAAATGTACCATTCACATGACAAGCAAAAAGATCTACCAATCTAACCTGTTGTACTTAAAATAGGAAAATAAATCTTGTTACATTAAAGATAAGAAATACAACAACTGTTTACACTTAAAATAAGATAAGGTCTTAACTTGAGTAATTTGAATTTACCACAATATTACTTTTTGCAGGGTGAAGAGCGAGACAGGCCTCTGCTCTGACCATCATAACAGTTCTTTTTAACTGTGTACGACTGAAAGGTTTTTATTCTTTTGTAATTTTTGTATTATGTTTATTTAAGTTTTGATTTGTTTGTTTTGTGATTTTAAAGAGGGGATATTTTACTTCTGTGGGCTATTAACTGCTAACAC
Source organism: Boleophthalmus pectinirostris (assembly GCF_026225935.1). Lineage (NCBI taxonomy): Eukaryota > Metazoa > Chordata > Actinopteri > Gobiiformes > Gobiidae > Boleophthalmus > Boleophthalmus pectinirostris. The sequence goes on along the minus strand of NW_026571207.1, from coordinate 5,544,164 downwards.
GTGACATATGTAGATCGCCATGTTACCGTTTATTGTTTTGTTTTTATTTGCCAAAAACAACTTGGTTTATAATATTAGACCGATTTATCTGCACAGGCCGATATTTAGTTTTGGCCGACGTGCTGCATAATGAATACATATAAAGCTTAAATTAAACGCTTCTGTGCGAAATGATAACGGCACAACACATAACTAGACGGCTCTCGTAAAGGTTTGTGGTAAAAAAAAAAAAAAAAAAAGGGCTGTGGGTGAGTCTGTAATAAATTTAAATTACATAATATCCTAAAAATATTGGTAGAGCTTATTGGTTTCTCTGGACTCTAAACAATCGGTATCGGCATCAGCCATGAAAAAACCCATATCGGTCGATCTCTAATTGAGTCTGAGAAACATAGCAACGGTATTTTTTACATTAAAAGGTGACACGGTGATCTAAATACGGCATGTGTTAGGAAATAAAACCTCGTAGCAATGTGATAATACTTTTTAAATGGTCTCTTCTGCGAAACTGTTGCTTGTTTCACAGTTGTACATCGATTTGGCAGGTGCACGAGTGTGGGCATGACGCCGGATGGACTCGGGCAGGTCAGGTGCAGCGAAGGCGGGCGCGCGTGGGCCGGCCCCCGAGCCTCCCGCGTGCGACCGCGGAGCGTGGAGTGCCCCTCGCGTCTGCTCGTTCACCCGACGAGAGCCCTGTATTCAAATGAGACCAACCTCCCGAAAGCTCCTCACAGGTGGGCAGCAATACAAAACGCATCCACCGCGACACCTGCCACTTCACCTGCCACTTCACCTGCCACTTCATCTGCCACTTCGTCTGCCACTTCACCACTTTTGTACTGCCTCAAACTGGGGCCAGAATGAGAGGATGGAAGTGGCCTATATTTAGACGCCGGTCCAAATTTAACTCGAGAGCTTTGGGCCTCCACAGGTAGATGATTCAGATTATTATGCTGCAATCTCCAATGGCGCTCAACGTTAAAGGTGAACTATTCCACTATTATTACACTATTACACTACTAGAGATGTATAAAGAATGTAAGTACTGTATTTTTCAGACTATAAATCAGACTTTTTTTCATGGTTTGGGTGTTTCCTGTGACTTATACTCCGGTGCCACTTATATATTAAAATTTTCACACTAACAGCCACAAGAGGGCGCTCTAGGCTTGTGTGCCAGTGTCTGCTACTACTATTACTCCTGTACCACTGTACTGTACCACGCTCTCTACTGCACGTCTCCTCCAGAAAAAGCCTCTGTCCTGCTGCAAGTAGTGAAATATTCAACCGAAAACTGTAATCGAGCAGCAGAAAGAAAGTTTGGAGCGAGTGAGAAACTTGTGAGGGACTGGCGGAAAGCGGGGATGGAGAACACCGCTTCAAGGGAACTGGGCGAGTGCACCATCCAACTTTCCTGGAAGTCACTGAATGGATCGACAAAGCCTGGACTTCGGTGACAACTGAAACCATCCTGTCGAGATTCAGAAAGGCCGGAATAATTCTAACCGGAACTACGCAGAAGAGGAAGTGGCGCTCCATTTACTTCCAGAGATCAACGGATTTAGTGAGTTGGAGTGAGATGGAGAGTTTGGTTAAACTTGTTCTGTTCTTTTGTTTATGTTATAGTTTATCTGAAGAACTGTTCATGTGTGACATTAACAGTCTGTTGTTCTCTGTTCTATTGTTACTATAACTTGCCTTTCAAGATGAAATGTCAGTTCCTGGTCTTTTATAAAATACATTTCCCCCCAAAAGTGCGACTTACAGTCCCGTGCGACTTATTTATGTTTTGTTCTTCTTCATTACACATTTTTTGGCTGGTGTGACTTATACTCTGGAGCTACTTAGAGTCTAAAAAATACGGTACATTAAGTAACATACATTCTTATTGTGAGCTCTTCACAGATCTGAGCTGTCACTTCATACCCTGGTGGCATTATCTGATTTTCTCCATGGATATAACTTTATTGCAATATTATGGAACATTCAAAACCATCTCCACGGTAGCATTCCCTCCATCAGAGAAGTTACGTACTGTACCTTCAGAGAAACTGTACCGAGCCTGCTCTCTTACTGTTTTAAGACGGGCATACACTGTGATTTTTGGCCTTTTTTGAGCAGATTTTTCACTCATGCATTTTTGGGATTGGGTTGACTTTTGTCTTAATCGTGTCTCGTGATTAATACCTCACGACTAGCTCCGGATCGGCAATCGTAGGTCAAACCTGTTTTGAAATCTAGTCATCTCTTGAGAGTTTTGCACTCTTGAAGTAGTTTGTATAGCGCGAGAACATGAATCGTGAGCTGTGAACTTTTAAACCCTTCCATTTGGTCGTACATTTTGAATCCATGCATCATTTGTTGATTTGTTTTTCAATATAAAAATAAGAAAATGAAAAAACAACAGTTTTCTTCATTTTTTGTCTCCAAAACCAAAATAAAAAATGGATAACGATTCCTTTTTTCAGTTTTCGATTTTGTGTTTAAATGAAGAATGGAAAAAACGGATAATGGCCGTTTCCCGTTTACGTGACTTCCGTGACTGCGATGCCGGAATTTTGCATCGTGTACGGACTGAACCAGACTACAATGACATGGAGATGAAGAAAACTGGGCCATTTTCAAATTTTTCCTAGATTTTTGTCAGACTTACTACCGCGAACAGACCCCACCGGAAGTTTTAATCGCATCTTTTCGAACATCTTCCCAGTTTGTGACGTAAGCGTGAATAGAGCCTACTGGATAATCGTCTTGAGAATAATAACACCAAAAATAGAACCAGTGTTTCTGTAATTATGAATAAATCATCATTAGATTTTCCAGTTTTCTATAGCCGTCCACACCTCTTTTTAGCTATATTCAGAAAAAGAATAATGGTTAAATGTAAACTCGAGCTCCGGGGTTAGGCGATAGTTGTTAATGAGGAGAGTGTTGAATTTCATTGGATTTTGAAAAAAAACATATTTCTTGTTTAATCAGAAATGGCTCCCAGTGAAATATTTCGAGAAAGAATGTGACAAATAATTTTCAGCTCTCAACAAAAGGCAAGATTGTTCTAGTTACTTGCAATTAATCACAAATTCATTGAAGACCTATTGTGCAAACTTGACTTTTTGAGAACTTTAAATCACGTTTGGTGGTTTCCCCTTTTCTTTTACCCTCTGAAGTTGTATTTGGAGTGATTCATGCACGTTTGAGTCGTCTTTATTCAAGATCTACCCTCATTTTTACGAACAAACGCCGGCATGGGGAAACGCAAATTCCGCACAGAAAGTAAGATTACATTTTTGTGTGAATACAAAATCGTTAAAAGCGTCTCCTGTCAGGCAGCAGATTGGAAAGACAGCCACAGGGCTCTCACCTTGATGCCAGTGTTTGGTTCAGCAGTCGCGTTCAAGGACACCTCATAATGAACCTCTCCAGCCTTGTTTGTCTGCTACAGTCTAATCTGTGATCAGGTAGGTTAAAGTGAGATGTAATTTTGGGGGAGCGTGTGACCCAGACACTTCACTAAGAATCCGTGTGCCCTCTAATACTAACCGTGAGAAGAAACTTCACTGATCCCGAGGGAATTTGAAGTTTAGCTGCAGAAAATACTGTGCTTTTCAGTCGTCTTAGTGTCTCAGTCAAAAGTCTCAGTGCAGTTTAAAGGGACAGTTTGGAATTTTGGACATAGGACCTCATTTCCTAGAGTGTTGGAGACGTGTGGAGACACTTTTTTAAAATATTCTGTCCAGTCTTTGTATTTGCACCTGAAGCCAATCTATTATCATGCCAGACTGTCTATATGAATGTCTTTGTTGATAGAATAATGTTTGAAATAAAACTAACCTTGCATCACATGAATTGTCACATCTTGAGGGACTATTTTCTAGTACAACTCACTACTGCTGCTCAGACATAAATCCTTCAAATGCAAGGTTTGTTTTACTTCTGAAGTTACGTTTACACTGAAATGAATCACCGTATCACTGTATCGGAAACAATTTTCGTCTAGACACGTCGTTTCTGTGTCCACAAGCTGTGCCTATCCACACAGCTTTGAGCATATTTGTTTACGTTTTACACAAGCGAAACTTAAAACCACATGGCTACTTAGCATAAACTAAGATCTCAAAAAACTGCTTCTTGTGCCCTGACGCGGTTCAGCTTCTGTGGGATTAAAAAGGCACAACTCAGTGGAATATGAGTGTTCTCTCTGTGACAGAGGGATGTTCTGCTGATGGTGAGTCTGTTCTGTGCAAGTAGTTCTAGCTACGCTCTTTCCCATTAGTCTATAGTTTGTTTAAACTGTTTTCCGCAATAGCATCACATGGCCGATGTCATGAACCCAGCGAAACAGGAAGGCGCAAGTCATAGTGACGCTAGAAAAGAGCAAGTTGAAGCTCAAGATTAAAAAGGTGTGTTTAAGATATGTGTCTGAAAATAGGTAAAAATCACCACAATCCAAAAGTGAAAGAAATGCACCACCTACCCAGATGGCTGATGTCCAAAAGGTCTTTCCCACCTTTAAATAATGTTTCGGCAAAAAAGCCTTCGCCAGATCACCTCTTCTGCCAAGGACCACAGTATATGCATGTTTTGTTTTTGTTTTTTTTGTTTTTTTTTTCTTTTTTGGGTTGCCGTTCCTCGCACTTACACCTCTGCAGGAGCTTTGGTGTGCGTTTTCTGTTTCATTTGAAAAATCACCACAATATCAGACCTTTGTGAAAGCTGCAGGTCATGGGGAAAATGCTCTCTGGGCTGAGGGGATTTTTTTGCCACAGTACGAGACCAAACTCACGATAGCTTTAAAGAGGGGGTATCGCACTTGCGCATCGGTAGTCTCAGTTTTGTTTTTGAAGTTCTGAGTCCCCCCTCCCTGTGCTCTCCATGCTACTTCACTCCCCCTTCAGAGTACTATGATATTATAATTGTTGTGCATTTCACTGATTAAACTACCGCACATCGCTTCAGGTTTGTGACATTGCTGTGTACAGTTTTGTGTCATGTTTTTGTATATTTATGGAGAATTGCCATGTGGGAGAATTAGACAGAATCTTACAGTTAACCTTAACACCGTCTTCATGGCAACAGAGTGGTTGGCTGCTCTTGTGGCTACCTGGATCACTTTCTGAGCACTTTTTGAAACTCTCTTGTTGAGCTCAGTTTTTTAACATCGTATCATGTGATATAAATCAACAAAGAAGTGCAGCATGTGCAAGTCAAAGGACACACGTAAAGGACTTTTGGATTTTGTGAAATGAGCTGTTTGTTTTTTTCCGTATCCACGGAGACTGGGCAGGAGGTTAGGGTTAGGGTTAGGCTACGGCTACGTTTACACTGAAACAAATCACCGTATCACCATATCAGAAACAATCTACATCCAGACATGTCATTTCTGTGTCCGTAAGCCTTCCCTATCCACACAGCTTTGTACATATTTGTTTACATTTCACAGAAACGAAACTTAAAACCACATGGCTAATTTGCATAAACTGAGCCCCAAAAAACAGCTCGCTATTGTTCCCTGATGCAGTTCAGCTTCTGTCAGACTAAAGGACATGATTCAGTGGAATACATGTGTTCTTTCTGTGGACAGAGGGGTGTTCTGCTGATGGTGAGTCTGTTCTGTGCTTCTATCACATTGGAGATGGTTCATGTGAAACTTTTCAGAGATTATACGTCTGCAGGTCGTAGGCATAGACCATATATATGAATGGACATATATTCTAGCCTCTTAGTGTTTTGGTGGTGAATTACTTCGCGGCGCATAGACCTACATCAGCGTATCAACGTTTTCAGACGTCCACACAGTGCCAGATCAGAGCTGTACTCAGATGAATTCATTTGAGTTGGTGGCACCAGATCTTTCTGTCTCTGGAGCCGTTTTCCATGGGATTAGTGCGGACAAACACTGCATCCACAACGAAAACAACTCGAATACGTACTAGTGTGGACAGGGCCTAAGGAGCTGGCTATGGACGTTTAGGATGCTACACCGTATGTGGCAGCAAATGTGGCATAAAACCTTCCAGAGGGAATACTTTAAGGGAATGAACCATTTCATTACCAACCGAAACAACAGAGCAGAGTAAAAAAAAGAGGCCATTCTTGTTGTTTTCACCTGGTTCCCCCTGGACACTACTGTGACAATGCAGGACACAGAGACTTAGACAAACTTTATTGATCCACAAGGGAAATTATTTGGACACAGTAGCTCACACACCACAATATAATATAATAACAAAGAGTGAAAATATAAATGGTAATAATACATTCTAAATAAGCAGCGAAAAACATAGAGAGAGACAGGTGTCAAATAAGGCATAATTATGTAAATGTACAAGTCAAAATAAAATACAAAGATAAGAAATAAAATATAAAATCAAAGCTATTTACAAGAGTTCATAGAAAAACAATATGATGATTGACAGGACATATGGTTATCCGTTACATAAAGGCAAGTTGTTGTACAGTTGTAGGGAGTATTATCTGTTACAGAAAGGCAAGTTGTTGTACAGTTGTAGGGAGTATTATCTGTTACATAAAGGCAAGTTGTTGTACAGTTGTAGGGAGTATTATCTGTTACATAAAGGCGAGTTGTTGTACAGTTGTAGGGAGTATTATCTGTTACATAAAGGCAAGTTGTTGTACAGTTGTAGGGAGTATTATCTGTTACATAAAGGCGAGTTGTTGTACAGTTGTAGGGAGTATGAATGTAGTCCTGTATCTCTCGCCTTCGACTGAGACACAAAGGCTATTGAGAAGCGCAGTGTAAATGTTGCTGCAGCAAAACTTGAATTTCCTCTGGATCAATAAAATCTCTCTCTCTAGGGTTTGAATAGAGCCTAGGAAAGATCACTTGATTATTTAAACTAGTGCTGTCATGCGATAAAAAAAATTGAGAGATTAATTAATTATGATCTGTAATTAATTAATCTAATTAATCTCATTTTAATCTCACCTAAAAATTGCTGAGAAAAGCCTTCAGTTTGAGGTATTTTCATTTAAATTCATTATTACATTATTGTGGCAGATCAAAAGACTGATATAGATTAAAAAAAGTGACTTTATAAAGTCATTTATTGTTTAACAAATCTCTCCAAATTGGCTGTTGAGCCCAAGTCTCCATGAATAAGAAACTGTTTGCTGTAAAGTAGCAAAGACGAGGAAATCTGAACATAATAACTTTTGTCTACTTAAAGACAATAAAAAGTCCAGTCTTTCCTTAACCATATTAAAAATATTATTGATAGAGAAATGCTTTATATATGAGATCACTGGTTTTAGTCCTTGTTTTAGTCCTGGTTTAGACCTGCTTTAGTCCTAGTTTAGTCCTGGAATGGAATAATCCTGTTTTAGTCCTGGTGTTAGTTCTGGTTTAGTCCTGGTTTAGACTTGGTTTAGACCTGGTTTAGACCTGGTTTTAGTTCTGGTTTTAGTTCTGGTTTTTCCTGGTTTAGACCTGGTTTTAGTTCTGGTTTAGTCCTGGTTTAGACCTGGTTTTTAGACCTGGTTTAGACCTGGTTTAGTCTGGACTGGATAAGTCCTGGTTTTAGTCTTGGTGTTTAGTTTCTGGTTTAGAGGCGCACAGGAGGAAGCGCGGTTTACGCCGCGTACACGAGAGAAAACACAGTCCACACGCGGCTCACGGGAGCACGTCGGTGTCGATGTAACTACGGAAGGAAACGTGGTCCGCGCGTTCTGAGGTTAATGACGATGATGAAGGTGTGTTTGTGTGTGTGTTTGTGTGTGTTTGTGTGTGTTTTGTGTGTGTTTGTGTGTGTGTGTGTGTGTGTGTGTGTGTATAGGACAGTAGTGCAGACATCATGAGCCTGTGCAGGTTGTTTTCACCAGTGACATTTAAGTTGTAGGCGATTTTATATTTGTTATTTTCTTTTATATTTCACGTCGGGAGAAAGAATTTCCAAGACACGAATGTGTTTTTACCTGTGCACTGCTGCCTCTGTTCTACTGGCTCTTCGACCTTCATCCATTGTGCGACTGACGCCGCCAGCGTTAACATAATGTTTACATCGCTCTTACTGCGCGCGTTTTGTGTGGGTTTCCGGCAATGAGTGGAATTACCGAAAAAAAAAAATTATAAATGTGTTTTTTTGTGTGTGTGTGTTGTTGTCCCAACAACACATAAAAACAGGTTTTATAATAAAGCAACTCGCATACAGAAACAGTAAAGTTAGAGATTAAAAATGAGATTAACGCGATTAAAAAACATAACGCGCCAAATATGACTGTAATTAATTAATCCAATTAACGCGATAATTTGACACCCCTAATTTAAACAAGCGCAGATGACATCTAAAACCACTTCAGGTATGTTTTTGACGAAGAACCAAGGTTATGACATGATGCAAAGTTCCAAAAAGTCAATAATACCCCCTCATTCAGCTCCCAATACCCTTTTCCGTTATTTAATATGCAGTGAAGAAATAGGATGGTAGTTTTAGAAAAGTGAGAAATTACTTTGGACCACTGCAAACTCTTTAAAATGCACTACTTCTGTTTTTCACGTTTTTACAATAATGAAACTCAGGAACAGCACCTTCTGAATCTGAAACACAAAGGAACATGTCACAATCAGGACTCACAGCACCTCGCAAACAATTTTTTTTATCCTGCTACACTTACAATTTCAGCAAGAAAAATGATAAAGTAAAATGGTGGGGTATTTTACTTCTGTGGGGTAACACCTGCTATCACTATGTATGTTGGACGGGAGTAGTATTCAAATAATAATATAATATGGGCGAGAAAATACATTTTTGGGTCTGAGTGACCCGCCCCAAGAGAGCGGGAAGGAAAAAATATTTTTCTTCAGGTCAATGTGACCCAGAGGAGAGCGTGAGGGTTAATTAAGTGACGTTTACTCTACATCGCGGCTCTTCCGGCAGTTGTGAAAAAGGTCTATTGCAGGTGTCTCCAACATTTTTCCTCCAGTGAGCAACCTTTAAAAAAAGAAAATGCCGAAGAGCTACTAATTTTAGCAGTCACAAGAAATTGAGCGCAGAAAAGCAATAGATTGGGAACAGTTAGATGCCTGTAAAACATAAACCATTATCCATGTATTAGTGCACAAAGTTAGACATCAAAATTATACATTTACAGTGGTAGTTAATCAAATTTGAGTCAGTTAACACAATATGTATAATTCAGAAATCCCTTTGCGAACTATTGTGCATCCTGAGAGCTGGAGTTCCATGGGGTTTTTCGGAATGAGTTAGTCTGAAGAACGTGACCTTTGGCCTGGCTTCGCTCGTCTCTGCGCTCCCCGGTGCCTCCTGCCGCCTCTGACCAAGTGTGCATATGGAGATTTTTATAAACACATACTTTAGCACCCACACAAGCAGGCCAAGGAGAGGCTGGACGTACGTACCGTGTGGTTGCTCTTCATCTTAATGGTCATTTATAGTCACTTTATTCATCTGAGGTGGCAGGAAAAAAGAAAATACAGTCTTTTTATTCTCATTCTCAACACCACCTCACTCTTATGTAACAGACAATACTCCCTACACCTGTACAACAACTCACCTATATGCAACAGATAATACTCCTTACAACTGTACAACTCAGCATTATGTAACAGATAATACTCCCTACAACTGTACCACAACCCAGCCTTATGTAACAGATAATACTCCCTACAACTGTACAACACCTCACCTTTATGTGACAGATAATACTCCCTACACCTGTACAACTCAGCGTTAAATAACAGATAATACTCCCTACAACTGTACAACCCAGCCTTATGTAACAGATAATACTCCCTACAACTGTACAACACCTCACCTTTATGTGACAGATAATACTCCCTACAACTGTACACTTCACCCTTATGTAACAGATAATACTCCCTACAACTGTACACTTCACCCTTATGTAACAGATAATACTCCCTACAACTGTACAAAAACTCACCCTTATGTAACAGATAATACTCCCTACACCTGTACAACAACTCACCTATATGCAACAGATAATACTCCTTACAACTGTACAACTCAGCATTATGTAACAGATAATACTCCCTACAACTGTACCACAACCCAGCCTTATGTAACAGATAATACTCCCTACAACTGTACAACACCTCACCTTTATGTGACAGATAATACTCCCTACACCTGTACAACTCAGCGTTAAATAACAGATAATACTCCCTACAACTGTACACTTCACCCTTATGTAACAGATAATACTCCCTACACATGTACAACAACTCACCTTTATGTGACAGATAATACTCCCTACACATGTACAACAACTCACCCATATGCAACAGATAATACTCCCTACAACTGTACAACTCAGCGTTAAAATAACAGATAATACTCCCTACAACTGTACACTTCACCCTTATGTAACAGATAATACTCCTACACATGTACAACAACTCACCTTTATGTGACAGATAATACTCCCTACACCTGTACAACAACTCACCTATATGCAACAGATAATACTCCTTACAACTGTACAACTCAGCATTATGTAACAGATAATACTCCCTACAACTGTACCACAACCCAGCCTTATGTAACAGATAATACTCCCTACAACTGTACAACAACTCACCTTTATGTAACAGATAATACTCCCTACACCTGTACAACTCAGCGTTAAATAACAGATAATACTCCCTACAACTGTACACTTCACCCTTATGTAACAGATAATACTCCCTACAACTGTACACTTCACCCTTATGTAACAGATAATACTCCCTACAACTGTACAAAAACTCACCCTTATGTAACAGATAATACTCCCTACACATGTACAACAACTCACCTTTATGTGACAGATAATACTCCTTACAACTGTACAAAAACTCACCCTTATGTAACAGATAATACTCCCTACACATGTACAACAACTCACCCATATGCAACAGATAATACTCCTTACAACTGTACAACCCAGCCTTATGTAACAGATAATACTCCCTACAACTGTACAACAACTCACCTTTATGTGACAGATAATACTCCCTACAACTGTACACTTCACCCTTATGTAACAGATAATACTCCCTACAACTGTACAAAAACTCACCCTTATGTAACAGATAATACTCCCTACACATGTACAACAACTCACCTTTATGTGACAGATAATACTCCCTACACATGTACAACAACTCACCCATATGCAACAGATAATACTCCCTACAACTGTACAACCCAATACAATGCAACAGATAATACTCCTACAACTGTACAACTCAGCATTATGTAACAGATAATACTCCCTACAACTGTACCACAACCCAGCCTTATGTAACAGATAATACTCCCTACGGCTGTACACAACACCTCACCTTTATGTAACAGATAATACTCCCTACACCTGTACAACTCAGCGTTAAATAACAGATAATACTCCCTACAACTGTACACTTCACCCTTATGTAACAGATAATACTCCCTACAACTGTACACTTCACCCTTATGTAACAGATAATACTCCCTACACATGTACAACAACTCACCGTTATGTGACAGATAATACTCCCTACACATGTACAACAACTCACCCATATGCAACAGATAATACTCCCTACAACTGTACTTACGACCTCTTTTATATAACTGTGATGGCCTGTATTTTTATTACTATATATTTATTTTATGTTTTACTTTATTTGTACATATAATTTATGTAATTATGAGTTATTTGACTTCAGTCTCTTGCTGTTTTTGCTTCTTATTTTATTTATATTGTGATGTGTGACCTACTTTAAGTAACTTCCCTTGTGGATCAAGTCTAAAGTCCTATTCGCATGGGATTAGTATAACCTGTGGACCTTTGGTGATTTGTCATAATTGCGGAGGACTCCTGAGATCTTAATCCCGCGCGAATGTCTGTAATTTGTAAAGTAAAAGTTATGCCACAAATGACCGACTATATTTCGCCAAACACAGACGTCCGGTGATAATACTCGTCCCGTGCGAATCTGTATCTCAATGTTTGTTGTGTTAATTGCACCTTTTCGATCTTTCCGGATGAATTTGGAGGCTGCGGTAGAAATTTTGATGAGCAGTTTTGAGCTTTTTAAGGATCGTATCGCACTATATGTAAACCGATCTGGAGAAACGGGAAGAGGTCCAAGAAGAGAGCCGATTCTCGCAGCAGCAAGAGGTAAGGAACATCTGAAATAATGTAACTAGTGAATAACTAGGTTGACTATATCCTCCATATCGGGGGACGGGGGCGATCTGGCGCCCGCTAGATCGACACCTGGTTAAGTCCTGGTTTAGTCTCGATTCAGTTCTATACCAGTTCTGGATTAGTACCGGTCCAGTCCTGATCCAGTCCTGGTTTAGATCTGGTTTAGTCCTGGTTCAGTCCCGGTCTAGTACTGGTCTACGTCGCAATATCAGTAAAACAGCGTAATTTACGGACTTCGTTTATCCCGTGCGAATGCGCTGCAAGTAACACAGACGAGGGGCGGTAATTTACAAATGACCACACGTCCCTTAAGATGAAAAATGCTGAAAACTCAAAACAGTATTTTAAAAACCAGCATATTATTCCAAAATCCGGTGTTCCAGTGTTCCAGCTAAACAAAAGCAGCCCCCCCGTTCTCCCCTTTAACCCACCTCCACCATGTTTTTCTCTTCGCCTCTTTGTGCCGCGTGGCCTCAGACTCCTGTCACCGCCTGATGTGCTCCAGTGTAGCGGAAAACATGGCTGTGTACGCTCCTGTCTGCGCCTGTCTGCACCTGTCTGGACCCAAAAACAGCCCCCCCGCCCCCTCCTCCATCTCCTCCCCGTGGACATGTCCCTCACGTGCTCGGACATGTGTGGACACCGGCTCCGTCCCGCGTCCCCCTCAAGGTCAGCGGTCCATCTGGGGCTGATTTATCTGTGAGCACACAAGGTGACACAGGCGGATCACCCAGGCCTATATTTACCCTGCGCATCCCGGTGTGAAGGCTCCTGTCTGGGCTTTATCAAGTGATCGGACAGGCGGGGACACCGGGGACCCTTCATGAAGACATGTTTTTTTTGTTGTTGTTTGGTAAAATATCACACAACACGAGTCATTATTCTTCGTTTTTTTATCGTAAACTGCAGTGTATTTGAGAAATCTCACCACAGATATATTGTATAAGCGGTTCTTGAAGTTAGGCTACTGTGTACTGCCTGCATCTATTGGAAAGCTTTGTATTGACTGAGAATCAGGAAGAGCACGGTTAACATGGTAGTTGTTGTCGGCGTTAATGTTAGCAAATAATTAGGATGTTGCGGAATGTTTTTTTAAGAGAGTAAAAATCAAGTACAGAGCCTTTAATGTGATAAAAAATGATTTTTCAAAGTAAAACCAAAAATAAGAAAACAAAAAAAATAACTGTTTTCATTATTTGTCTCCAAAACCAAAATGAAAAAACGGATAACGATTATTTATTTTTTTTTTTTTTAGTTTTCGATTTTGTGTTTAAATGAAAAAAACAGATAACGGCCCGTTTACTTTTGCGTCACATATGGACTGAACCAGGACTGAACCAGGTCCGACCAGACTGAAACCAGACCGGGACTGTGACCAGGACGTAGACCGGGACCAGACCAGGACTGAATCCGGGACCAGGACTGAGACCAGGACTGAGACCGGAGCTGGGACCAGGACCAGGACCAGGACTGAGACCGGCGCTGGGACCAGGACCAGGACCAGGACTGAGACCAGAGCTGAGACCAGGACTGAGACAGGACTGAGACCAGGACTGAGACCAGGAACAGGACCAGGACTGAGACCAGAGCTGAGACCAGGACTGAGACAGGACTGAGACCAGGCCGGAGACCAGGAACAGGACCAGGACTGAGACCAGGACTGAGACCGCGAACAAGACCAGAACTGAGACCAGGACTGAGACAGGACTAAGACCAGGACTGAGACCGGGAACAGGACCAGGACTGAGATCGGGAACAGGACCAGGACTGAGACCAGAACTGAGACAGGACTGAGACCAGGACTGAGACCAGGAACAGGACCAGGACTGAGACTAGGACTGAGGCCGGGACCCGACCAGGATCAGGCCGTGATTGTGACCGGGCCTGAAACCACAACCAGACCGGGACCAGACCAGGACCAGACCATGAGTGAAACCGGGACCAGACCAGGACTGAAAACGGTTTAGTCCTGGTTTGGTCCTGTTTTAATCCAGGTTCAGTCCGTATGCGGCGCAAAAGTCTGGCATTGCAGTTTAAGTCACATAAATTTGAAAAGACCATTATCCGTTTTTTTGACATTATTAATTTAAACACAAAATCTAAAACTGAAAAAAAAAGTAATTATTACCCGTTTTTTCATTTTGGATTTGGAGACAAATAATGAAGAAAACTCAAGTTATTTTTTTCATTTTCTTTTTTTGGTTTTATATCGAAAAACAAATGAACGAATGGTGCATGAATTATGTGACTCTCCATTAAAGCAGATTTTTATTTATGTGTTGGAAAAATAGTAACATTTTTGAACCCTACAAATCCGAATGTCTGCAAGTAAGAATAGAAGAGAACTTGGGTATAGGCGAAAAACCGAAATGTTTTGATCCCCCAAGCCTCAAGTGTTGGACAAAACAGCCTCGCTCAAACACGGATGAATCGATTGATATACTACTGTGTGTAAGTTCATAATGAGGGCGAACCATCATAACGTGGCAGCTCATAAAAGTCGATGCCGCATAATGTGTTTCCATTGAAGTATACTGTAGGTCCAATACTATGAAATATTAAGGCTTAATAAAATATGTATATGATCAATGTAATGTGTGTGAATGAAACCGTGCTGTTCATTTTGACCAGAAATTTCATTATAGTTAAAGGCACAAGTCACAAATTATGTTTAGTTTTATTCCAGATTTAGTCAAATAATTAGTTTTGGTATGAATCGATGAAAAAGTTGTGCCAATTTAGACTAAATTCATTACAGTTTGGGTTAGACCTTGTTTTTATTGTAACTGTGATTAATAGGATTGATGTTTGGTGGGACTTGTTTTTAGTCATAGTTTCACTCATTCTGATGTATTTTTATTTCTTTACCGAAAATATCCAGCCTTTTTCTTCCGCTTATCTAGGGCCTGGTCTAGCAGGGACTCCTAGAATTCCTTCACCCTGGACACTTCCTCCAGCTACTCCAGGGGTCTCCAAGGCGTTCCCAGGCCAGCCGAGAGACGTAGTCCCTGTAGCGTGTCCTGGGTCTTTTGCAGGGCCTCCTCCTGGTGGGACATGCCCGGAGGCGCCCAGGAGGCATCCGGAACAGATGCCCGAGGCCCCTCAGCTGCTCCTCTCCACTTGGAGGAGCATCGGCTCTACTCCGAGCTCCTCCTGTGTGACTGAGCTCCTTACCGTATCTCTATCTGAGGAGGAAACTCATTTTGACCATTTGTATTGGCGATCTTCTCCTTTCGGTCATTACCCAGAGCTCATGACCATAGATGAGGGGAGGAACGTAGACTGACTGGTAAATCAAGAGGTTTGCCTTCCGACTCAGCTCCTGTTTCACCAAAACGGTCCAATACAGCGACCGCATCACTGCCGACGCTGCACCGATCTGCCTGTCAATCTCACGCTCCATCCGCCCCTCATTTATGACCAAGACCCTGAGATACTTGAACTCCTCCACTTGAGGCAGGGACTCTCCACCCACCCGGAAACAACGGAAATATGACACTGATAAAAATATTTTAGTGCACAAAATTTACACTGGAATGAAGTAAAACACATGTATGTACATTTGTATGTGTGCATGTATTAGTGAAAAGCATTAATACGAACCCTTTACACTTGAGTCCTACAAAAAAAAATCTATCTTGATTAAAATATAACAGTTAACAACGCAACTAACCATATATACTTTTTTTTTTTCTTTTGCCTTTCTGTTCTGACAATTAGTCCAAATAAACTGCAGTAGTGGTAGTACGCTGGATGAGAATTACAGCTGAATCAAAACCACAATTTGAACAAAAAATGCTATTTGAAAGGTCACAATTAGCAAATTACAAAAGCTTCAGTGGAAACAATTTCTTCTGAGAGTTTCTTTTTCCAGAGCAAAAAACAAACCCCAGAACAACCCTGTGTAACCTTTAGTCCAGCCATCAGTCCACTGTGTTTTGTGTGAGATGCGGTTTTAGACTCCTGTCAGTGGAAGAAAGGCTCAAATGTAGCAGAAAACAGCGCTGTGCATGCTCCCAAGCCACTTCAGAAAGTGACAGAGCAAAACACAAACTCCGCAAAAAGGTCATATTTACATAGAATTAATACTGCTGGTATTCAGGATGTTACCAAACCCCTCTACTTGTTTTGAATACATTTGATTATTTATTAGACCTACATAAACGGAGAGATGTTGCTATTGGCTCATTGTACACGCCGACTTTTACAAACATGTCATTACATTCTACAGTTAAAGGGTCCATATTACGCTATTACACCTCTGATCTATGTTAGTAGATCTTTTTTTTCAGACCAGAAGTTTGTTTTCATACCTGATGGTTTGGACTGCTCACTTGCGACCTTCCTCAGCTGATTTAAACAGGTTTTGGCACCATCTTTCTAAATTTGGAGGCAGGATGACAGCGCCATCTGCAGTCCAACTTCCTCAGGATCTCAGGTGTGTGAGAGTAAACAAGCCCCCTCGTCCCGGTTTGTAGTCCCGTGGGCATATTTCTGTATTTCGATTGCCTCTTTTACATGTACAGTAAAAGAATATTCCACAGTATGACATTAAACAGCTCTACCGTTCATTTATTCAATTACAGGTGGTTTTATAGTTTAAAAATAACTAGAGAAGCAAGCATTCTGAGGGGAGTTGCAGCTCTTTGCAGATCTGGGGCCTCATTTATATAGTCAAGCTGGTGCCACATAGTGCCTCCACTCAATTTCATTTCTCTCCAGTGATTAGGTCAGGAATCGGAATACACTAGACGGTTCTCAAAAACCCCAGAAGTGTGAGTTTGGGCACCATTGAATCAGGGAAGAGTCATATATTCAGTGTTGGCAACAATTCCCAAGATTGAGGATTTAAAGCCGGAAAAAAGAGAATGTTTGGTGAATTTTATCGAGGGGAAAGACGTTATTGCACTTCTTCCTACAGGATTTGGGAAAAGCTTAATATACCAGTTAGCCCCGTTGGCGGTGCATTACATACATCACGACCAAATAGCAGCTATTGGTTAAATGAAAAAAGGTACCTACCTACTGTCGAGCAAACGAATCCTAATGCTGCACTTCGTAGAAACCGTCTGAATCAGGCAATCATTTATAAAGCTCATTTATGTAAAAAATCTTGGTGTAGGCGCTCTTTACGCCAACCGCGGGATTTGTGAAACTCATCGTAAGCTCCGTGCTTTGCTTATCTCTACGGAAGCTCGGGACCTGCTGCAAGCTCTATGCAAAGTCTGGAGACACAGGGAAAAAAGCGACACTCATGGAGAGGAGCAGAAGTGAAGAGAGCTTGAGGAAGTGTTTGATCAGGAAATGATGCGTGTGGTGGGATTTCTAAATTTGGAGTTTGCGTAGCGTCTCTTGTGGTCACTAGGAGTACGCACTAGCTTTGGACAATTCCTGCGCTGTTCTTTAGAAATGAGGCCCCTGACCTGTAACCTGGGGTGGTTTGGTCTCCATGAAGACTATGAAAGAATGAGAGCCTCGCACATCAGTTCCTAGAGATGAGTGCGATGGAGGAGAGGGAGCAGCCCAAGAACATGGAGAAAAATCCCGCACACTGTCTTACTTGCAAATAGTGAAATTTATTAGGACAAACCGTGCAACGTTTCGGCACTAGGCCTTCGTCAGGCAAACAGAATGAGAACTCAGGTGGCCATCTTAAATAGGGTGTGGCAAGCACCCAAGGGTGACAGGTCATAAAGAAACAGTGTACCAAAACACCATAATTCAAAAAACAAAGACAATCAACATATAGTGTAATAATAATAAAAATAATAATAATGAAATAGTAATCACCATACAACAATCACAGAATAATAATAGAAAAGTAAGAAGAATATATAGATACATATAGACATAGTATATTTTCACCCAACTATAAAATAATGCTGTCGTGCCATATACACATCTATATATATACAATGAGTTTCTGTGGCATCGAGCATGTCCCCCTCCACCCAGAGGAGGGGACCATGACCACATACTCAAACAAAGGGAAGCATTTTGGATTCACACTCTCCAAACTTTAGCTCCAAAAGGACTCAATGATGATTTTAATCTTAGCATCTTTTTGTAGGCATTAGTTACATCATTAGGACTCTCCCTTTGGGTGGGCTTTATATGGGCTACATCTTAAGATTCATAGTATATATATATATAGAGGCACGACAGCATTATTTTATAGTTGGGTGAAAATATACTATGTCTATATGTATCCAGATATTCTTCTTATTTTTCTATTATTATTCTATGATTGAATAATAATAGAACATCCAGAACGCTGCAGCTCGGGTCCTTACTCGAACTAGGAAGTACGAGCACATAAGTCCTGTGCTCAGGTCTCTGCACTGGCTCCTGTGCCTCAGAGACTTTAAAGCAGCTCTGCTTGTACAAGTCTCTCCATGGCCGAGCACCAAAGTCCATCTGTGACATGTTAGTGTCATATGAACCATCTCACACTCTGAGGAGCTCAGGGACCGGCCTCCTGCTGGTGCCCAGAGTCACGAACTAAACAAGGGGAGTCAGAGTTTCAGGTTCATGCAGCTAAAACCTGGAACAGTCTGAACATGTGAGACAGACTCTTCTGTGACGCTGTTTAAATCCAGACTCAAAACATTTCTGTTTGACTGTGCAAATAACTGAAAGGTTTTCATTCCGCACTCTTCTCTCCAATTTATGTCTCTCTTTTTTTTTAAATTTAATCTTCATGATTATTTATGTTTTGATTTGTTTTTATTATGATTTTAATGTATTTCTTATTCTGTAAAGCACTTTGAATTACTTTGTGTACGAATTGTGCTATACAAATAAACTTGCCTTGCCTTGATTGTTCTATGATGATTACTATTTCATTATTATTATTTTTATTATTATTACACTATATGTTGATTGTCTTTGTTTTTTAAATTATGGGGTTTTGGTACACTGTTTCTTTATGACCTGTCACCCTTGGGTGCTTGCCACACCCTATTTAAGATGGCCACCTGAGCTCTCATTCTGTTTGCCTGACGAAGGCCTAGTGCCGAAACGTTGCACGGTTTGTCCTAATAAATTTCACTATTTGCAAGTAAGACGGTGTGAGGGATTTTTCTCCATGTCTCCATGAAGACTGAAAGATTAATACCAAACTGAAAGAGAAAATGATCTGATGGATCCTCCACCGGAAAACATTGCACAGTGCACTTAATACAGCGACGACCCAGTCCATAATGTGTTTTTCTCTTTTACAGTGCTCGAAAATGGCCAATTTAAGTTGCTCCTGTACTGCTGTAGCTCGTGTCCACGCATTGGCTGTTTCCTTTTCACGTTCTGTCCTATATATGTATGTTTCTTTTCCCGTGTACTTAACGCTCCCCATTTCGCCCACGCATTAATCACCGGAAGACCAGATGAACCTTGTTGGACTATTAGGCTCAACGTTCTGATCTATAATGTAGTTTCGTCGACACAGACATACCAGAAGTTGTGTTTTGTGCATTGCTCATTCACACATATTTCACAAACCCTACATATTTAGGCTGGGTTTGTCTCTTGGATACAAAATACTCTGTTCCACCTTGTGATGTCATGAAGTGGCAGTTTTCACATTAACAGTTTTAACCTTTTACCTTTTGTTCAGTAGATTATCAGTTCCTGGGCTGAAATTATCCAAGTGACTCTAATGAAGGTGTATAGAGTTTAACAACACAGTGGAGCACTTCCTGTATTAACACATGACCTTACAAAGTGGAGCAGAGTGGGGTGTCTGCTTGAGATGAACCCAGTATACCTAAATAAGCAGGATTTTTGTGTGAAACATGTGTGAATGAAACAAAACACAAGTCCAGGTCTGTTTGTGATGAGGAAACATAATTTAGATAAGAAAATAGCATAATCTGGGCCATGTAAGAGACCCTTTATTTGTCTGTCAATGAGGATATTCCATTATAAATTCATGTTATTAGGAGTTGTTGCAGTATGTTAAATGGTCACATTTTCTATAGCACTTTTCCACCTTCAAAGCGCTTTACAACAAGGAACCACTCACCCATTCACACACCAGTGTACGCAGACACTGTGGGCAAGGTGGGTTTACCCTCTCAAGCTCAAATAAAATTTTAGTAACAGGAAAAAATCTGATATTTAGGGAAAATTAGCATATGGGTTAGTAATATACAATCCTGACTTTTTTTTTTGAGAGAGACCTTCACATCCAATGCTTTCTGGGATGTTTTAGATAAGATAAGATAAGATAAGATAATCCTTTATTGTCTCCCATGGGAGAAATTTGTCTTGGGACAGGGGTAACATTTTTATCAAAAAAAACAGGACAACACAACACAAAGCAGCACATAAACAAACACCATAAAACAAAGTAAATATGAGACCAGTATGACCACGAGTGATGCACCAACACGACCCTTAAATTATCCTTAACAGGCCCTTGCATTCTTCTGTTCTATTAATTATTGCACATTCCCTAAGCCTATGTGCAGTTTTAGTTATAATTATTGCACATTCCCTAAGCCTATGTGCAGTTTTGATTGCACATTCCCTAAGCCTATGTGCAGTTTTGATTGCACATTCCCTAAGCCTATGTGCAGTTTTTAGTTATAATTATTGCACATTCCCTTAGCCTATGTGCAGATTTAATTATTGCACATTCCTTAAGCCTATGTGTAGCTTTAATTGCACATTCCCTACACCTATGTGCAGTTTTAGATATAATTATTGCACATTCCCTACACCTATGTGCAGTTTTGATTGCACAATCCCTAAGCCTTTTATAATTATTTTTGACTGCATTATCTGAGTTAAGCAGTTTAACAGCTAGTGGTACAAAAGAATGTTTGAATCTGTTCAGTTTACAGTTTGGGACCCTGTACCTTCTGCCTGATGGCATCAACTCAAACTGACTGTGAAGAACATGGGTTGGGTCATTGATCACCTTCCTGCTGAGCTTCCTAACAGTCTCCTCAAAAATTTGCTGAAGTGAGCTTGGGGCCACACCCATTATTTAACCAGCTCTTTTAGTCAAGGTAAAAATCTGTGCTTTAAGTTTGACTGACAGGTTACCAAACCATGTTGACATGCCATAGCGTAAGATAGATTCTATGCATGCTTTATAAAACAACAGCATTACATTGGTGTCAACTCCATGTAACCTAAGCCGTCTTAAAAAATAGAGACGCTGGCTGATTCTTGAGCAGACAGTCTGTACATGCTGGCTCCATTGGAGCTGAGAATCAAATAACACACCCAAGTACTTATAACATGTCACCTGCTCTATGTCCCTCCCCCTGATATTAATGGGGCTGTGGTCCCCGACAGATTTGGGATCAAAAATGATCTCCTTTGTCTTTTCCACATTTAAGACAAGGTTATGCTCCTCACACCAATGCACCACTTCATCAATTCCTGTCCTGTAGCTGATGGCATCTGTGCTTTTACTGAGTAAACTAAGAATAGCTGTGTCATCAGAAAATTTAATTATATAGTTGTTTACCTGTCTACTCCTGCATGCATTGGTGTACAAAGTGAAAAGAAGAGGTGAGCTAACACAGCCCTGTGGTGCCCCAGTGCTGACAACCTGAATATCTGACAGCGCTGAGTTAACCTTAACTTGTTGCTGTCTCCCTGTAAGAAATGCCCAATACCACTTAATAACATGACTGTTAACACCCAGATCTAACAGCTTCTTCAGCAGAATGCTCGGTAATATTGTATTAAATGCTGAGCTAAAATCCATGAACAGTATTCTGGCATATGATGAAGGATCCTCTAAGTGTTTCAGTATTAAGTGGGCAGTAGTTACAAGAGCATCATCAGTACTTCTGTTGCTGCAGTAAGCAAACTGATAGGGATCTACATGTCCCGCTACCTCCTCCCTCAGAAACCCCACCATAACACGCTCAAATGATTTCATGGTCACTGATGTCAAGGCCACAGGCCTGAAGTCATTGTTCTCTTTAGGACAGGTTTTCTTTGGTACAGGGGTGATAATAGACTTTTTCCAGAGCAAAGGTATATCCCCTGTATCTACTGAAATTTGAAATAAGGGACACCATGCTTGGCTCAGTTAGTTAGTTTAGTTTAGTTTAGATTTCCAATATTGGTCAGGTGTGGTAAATAAACACTGAAGACTGAAAATGATATGAACGCTAACTTTATGTGTATACCACTTTCCATGACAATGAAAACATAAAGCACAGTGTAACAGTGCTTTACAGTGACAGAACAACATCACTTTTTCATGTGGTACTCCAAGAAACAATTTGTATCCTTTGTAAACAACAAAAGTACTTGGCGCTTCTGACAGGCCGTTTGCGTGGAGCCATTCTTGCACAGTCTGCATCGTCCACGTTTATCAGCATGGATGGGAGAAAAGCTCATAAAATATGGATTTGGAGGAAGTAGGTAATTGGCATTTAGCTGTTGCAAATCTGCAACACCTGTCTGGAGAGGGTTAAGTGTCTTGCCCGAGGACACAACGACAGCATTCATCTGTGGGAGCTGGAATCACACCAGCCAACCTGCGGGTCAGTGGATCTGACTCAACCTGTGATGTTTATGTCAAGAGTTGGAATTGAACCACCAACCTTCAGATCAGTGGGCGAATGCTCTACCAACTGAGCTACTGCCGCCCCAGTACGTCAGGGTTACGTCAGGTATTACAGCCTGTTACACAGTACGGTGCATTACACTGGACTGGTACAAGCAATCAAGTGCAGCGAAAGACTAATACTTTATCTTTTTAAATATTACAATTAGATCTTCCAGTGGAATACATTTTTCACATTCATAATTGAGTTTTATTTTTCACAATATAGCTTTCAACATACCTATCTGTATTTATTAAATTGCAGCCATCTAAAACTGCAAGTTAAATACCTTGAAAAACGTATTGTGAGTGGCTGTTCCGGATGCCTTCTGGGCGCCAACCTTAGGAGGTGTTCTGAGGCCCCGGGGAAGACCCAGGACACGCTGGAGGAACTATGACTTTCGACTGGCCTGGAAACATTTTGGGGTCCCTCCGGAGTAGCTGGAGGACGTGTCCGGAGTGAAGGAATCTGGGAGTCCCTGCTTAGACTGATAATCTCGTGAACCGGCCCCGGAGAAGCGGAAGAAAATGGATGGATGGACTTTCTTGCCTCCATGGAGATCGATGTTTAATACCATTACACGCAAAGCAATATCATCTCCATGGAGACAAGCATAAGGCAGACCCTCTACCAGAAAAGTTACGTAGTGTTTCTTTATTTTTTAAACAGGGGCTATAATGCAAAATAGATTTTTTAAGCTTTCTCCCATGTTATAATGTTGTTCCCTTATCAAAAACATGCCTGAAAAGGGTTTAGATGTCATCCATGCATGTTTGAGTAATTTAACGATCTCTACTGTGCCCTATTCAAATCAAAGTTTCTTTTCAATGGTCACAAGCCGACGTCACCCACACTCCCACACGATAATTCTCCATAAGTACAAAAAAACATGATTAAAAACTGTACACAGCAACTTAACAAACCTGATGCGATGCACAGTAGTTTCATTAGAGGGGAGTGATTGGACGTACAGAGAGCAAAGGGAGGAGAGACTCAAGGTGTCTCAAAGTGATACTTATAAAACACGGGGTTCCCACTCTTTTTCACTGCCAAAATCTTAAAATTTTCCATGACATTTTCCATGACTTTACGGCACCTACACGTGTATAACTGATCAGACTTTTAAGGCTAAATATGAAATGTTAACTCTTTCCACTCACCTTATGGTTTGATATTATAGTTTTTTAACATTCAAAATCCTGTCAGTGCATCTATTGTCGTCTCTTTTAAACAAAAGGCACAGATGTTCAGAAATAATCATTATAGCCTAA
Organism: Boleophthalmus pectinirostris; assembly: GCF_026225935.1. Taxonomy (NCBI): domain Eukaryota; kingdom Metazoa; phylum Chordata; class Actinopteri; order Gobiiformes; family Gobiidae; genus Boleophthalmus; species Boleophthalmus pectinirostris. The sequence continues at coordinate 5,520,145 of NW_026571207.1, read as the reverse complement.
TGAGAACTTAGCAGAACGCTGTAGTTGTGTAAAAGAGATACTAAAACTCCATGACTTTTACAGGATTTCCATGATCCTGGGAACCCTGAAAACATGTTAATATGTTTTGTTTTTTGTTTGTTTGTTTTTCAGCGAATATAACATTTTTGAAACAATAAACGTGGCGATGTAAATATGTTATATGTATGCATTAGCAATGAATACGCCATAGAAGTCAAATACCCCCCTCTTTAAATGTACACTGTAGACTATTTTTGGTGAGTGGACCAATTGTTTTAGTAGTTGAAGTATCTAATAGTTTGGCATTCCAGAAAGTTCCTGCTCCAGTGAACAAGTTGACTTTGTCTTTGTGTATCTTGCAGTTTTCCTCATGTTGTGAATGTGTTGCTCTCAGCAGTACTGTGGTATGACCTGATTACTGTAAAAACACAGAGTAAAGTCAGTGCGGCTCCTGCAGAGGCCGTGTGCGTTTTGATTACGTGCACTATATGAGCAGCAGGTAGTGCAATGTGAGAGTGGGGTCAAGGCTAATCCGCTAAGCTAACCCAAAGCGCTCCAGCGGCAGTGGAAGGCCGCGTTTGGGAGATGTTTGGAGTTCTGACCTTGATGAACAAAGCCGGCACGTTCACAGACAAAGATAGGCTGTCGTGTTTGTCTTCGAGAGCGAAATGGGAGTCAAACATATTAGACGTGTCCAAGGTCTTTATGGAGAAGCTGCCGTGTTCTTCCCACATTACCGTTACCCTGGAAACAAACTGTGTGAAAAATAATGGTAAGCAGTAATTGGTATCCATCTCCGACTGGAACATAAGGCCTTGGAATGCCACTCACACTGAGAACACTTACCAACTTGACATATGAAACAAAACACAATGTATGTTACAGGTTTTTCTTCTAGATTTCTTTCTTTGAGCCTCCGAAATCTCTCAGTTTCAGTTTTCCCCAGATTGTGACCCCCAATTAACTCCAAAAAAGTTACAGCACATGCAGGGATGACTCTAGAAAAAAAACACAAAATGGATTTAAACAGCATATTTTTAGGAGCCTGATCAATACGCACGTCCATGGTCCTATTGTCAACAAAAAGATATTATAGGTCTTGGCATCAAGGAACCACTTACAATAAAATACCAAATAATAGCCAGTGCGTTTATTTGTTTCAATCACTTAACAGATGATGCGTTTATTTGAGACCAGGCGGCAATTTGGTAGCTGGGTTCATCAGATGGTTTCACTTCGTGGAAACCGTCTGACCTCGCAACATTAGGATTAGGATAGACGGGTACTTTTTTTATTTAACCAATCGCTGCTATTTGGTCGTGACGTATGTAATGAAGGAATGTAGGAAGAAGGGCAATAACGTCTTTCCTCTTGATAAAATTCACCAAACATTCTCTTTGTTCCAGCTTTAAATCCTCGATCTCAGGAATCGTTGCCAACACAGAATGTCTGTCTTCATCTACATCCATCTTGACCGCTTTGTTTACTGTTGTGCTGTTCCAAAAAAACCCAGACCCAGACAGACGCTTGAGTTTCATGTTATGGCTTCACAGCTCACAGCTGATTGGCTGGTGCACGGTCTACAACTTCTGGGGTTCTCGCAAACCGTGTAGCGTATTCCGATTCCTGACCTAGTCGCTGGAGAGAAATTAAATTGAATGTAGGCAATAGGTGGTGCCAGCCTGGTTAATAATTTGGGGCAGGCGATGAATTCCTTACTCACAAAAATCTTACTCAACAAAACTGGGAAAATATGATACTCAAATTCTTTTAACCAGTATGACATCTTTTACAGTATTGATATTGTTATACGAGTACTTTGCCTACCTTGTCAGCACAATTCCTGCCACCTCATCCCCTGCTTTTTCTCGCCCCTTTGCCACACACCACAGCAGCAACGATGACATTGCTGCTTCCTTCGAATTGCCGAACTGAAGTAATATTACCAGAATTCCTAAAAAGTGCTTCCATTTCTTGCCCGCTCTGTTGCGCCATCTTTCTTTTCATAGGATTTCACAGCAGCGTCATCTGTTCTGCCACTTTTTCAGTGAAAGTGACGGTGACTGGACGCCAGTGACTGGACGCCAGACGCCAGTGACTGGACGCCAGTGACTGACGCCAGTGACTGGACGCCAGTGACTGGACGCCTAGGGTGCAACGATATCCAAGTCTCACAATAGGATATTGTCACAGTATGAACCTCATGGTACGATATATACCTACTGGACTCAGCACAGAGAATATAGCCTACAACCAGTCTGGTAAAGGCAAGACTGAACTGAAGTGAAAGTGCTGCTATGTCAGCTGTAAACAACATGCTCTCTGTGGTGTTGTTGCACTAATCTTGATATCTTGGTTAAATAAAGCACAAAAAACAGGAAATGGGAGTTTGAGCAGCTCCTCGGCAGCAGCCAGAATGACTGCCGGACTAGGCTGCATTAGACTCTGCGTTTATTTGCAACCAGGGTTTATTTATCAAATTATACACCTGAAACCTGAAAAGGGCACCCAGCGGTTATTATTTGGTATTTTACAGTACCCATTCACACTCACATTCATACATCAGTGTACATCAACACTGGGGACAAGTTGCCCGAGGACAGAGCGATCTGTGGGAGCTGGACCACCAACCTGACGGTCAATGGATCTGAATGCTCAACCAATGATGTTTATGTTGAGAGCGGCCAACCTTCAGATCAGTGGACAAACTCAACTTACTACTTAGTACTGATTTTTACATCCCTAGTGGAAATGTTGCTGCAGATAAATTTCCCTCCCAATAAAGTATATATCTACAGCCTCCTCCTTGTTTAATTTATGTTTTTAGAAATATTACTTTGACCAAAATGTACAAAATGCTCACATGTTGGTGTCCTTTCTTTGCAGTAAACTCATGCTTCTCTATGTATAGCGCCCTGTGTCTGGTTCACCTTGTTGTGAGCGCTTTCCTTGGCCTTGTTTCTCTCAGACGTCCTCTCCTCCGCTCCATGTGTGGCCCGTCTACAGAGGGAATCGGCTCGGAGCGGTCATTAAAGCTGCTCCCGCCCCCACACCGCACGGAGCACCCAGCTAACAGGCCGTGTCAGGCGCAGGAAGTGGGTGACACCAATGAGTCACCCAAGGGACCCCAGCGCGCTCCTCCTCTGCATGTTCGATAAAGCCGCATAAACAACGGCCTCCATCGCAGTTCTACGTCAGAGAATACAATACAGATAGACATGTTTGCGTGACTTGTTTCGGTTGTTGTTATAAGATTGTGCGCTGTGGCATAGTTCAATAGTGTATTTGCTTCTGGCATTATTCACATTCTATGTCAAGCATAAATGTATGACCTCAGTGTATGAGTTAATCCTTTTGTCTTATATAAAGTCTGATATACAAGGTTCCCACGGTCATGAAAATCCTGGAAAAGAATTTAAGTATCTCTTTCACGCAACTATAGCGTTCTGTTAAGTTCTCATTAGGCTATTATGATTATTTCCAAATGCACCTTTGGTTTAAAAGAGACGACAATAAATGCACCGACGGTATTTTGAATGTTCAAAAACTATAATACCAAACCATAAGGTGAGTGGAAAGGGTTAACATTTCAAATTTAGCCCTAAAAGTATTAAAAGTATGATCAATTATGTACTTGTAGGTGCTGTGAAGTCATGGAAAATTCACTTTAGGTCATGAAATAGTCATGGAAAAGTTTTAAAATTTTGTCAGTGAAAGAGTGGGAACCTTGGATGTTTGCGTAGAGCTGTTGTTTTCCTCTTCAAAAACATACCTGGAGTTGTATTTATGTTTCTTTTACCCTTGTTTCAATAGTCCATGAATTAAAGTCATCATCCCTGAGCATCAAAAATGCTCCGATTACATTTTGTCTGTTTAGTTGCGTCATAGATAAAACTCCAGACTTCTATGCAGTTTTTAAGGTCAACCATCATTCTGTGGTCAGATTGTGTCATTTGTTTGTATTCCAGTGGAGCCCACTCGGATTCTGGACATAAATTTGTCAAAATGCATATGCAGACATTATTTAGAGTTAGAAAATGTGAAATACTTAACCCAAGGTGACCAAAACCATGTTTAAAATGGAAAATGGAATGAATCCTGAACAAATGAAAAACCAAAGTACATGGATGAGAAACATGACATTTAAGGGATAATGTAAATTCTACCATTACGCCAGCAAAATATGGTTCAGAGTTTAAGGCTGAGTTCACACATATGGGTCTGGAACACCGGTTTTCAGTAGGTGAGGCCTGTCTCCCCTGGGAGCGCCAAAGAACCACTGGGGAGGCGTGACACTAAACCAGGACTGATCCCAGGACTGATCCTAGGACTTAGCTAGGACTAAACCAGAACTGAACCAGGACTGAATGTCAGGTCGGACCTGGAGGTGCACTCATGTAGACTGTCGGGTGAGTGCAGGCAAAAGGACCGGCACAGAGCTCCGCACCCCACAAGGCTAAGCATCACCAACGCCCAATCACACTTTGCGGACACCTTGCTCCATGTGCTCGGGGCTTCTCCCCCTCTCTCAAGTCCAAGATTAGTGCTGGTTTTGTCCTGGTTTAGTCCTGGTGGCCTACTGATCTTCAGTGATGTTAAAAGGAGCCTCAATAAGGCCTGTATGAATTTGGAAATTACTTGGTGTTGCAAAAATCATTCATGAATGCACACACAATAACACAATGAGGCTCACATTCACCCAATTTGAAAACCCCTGGTCTGGAGGAAATCTGCACCAGTTTTATGACATTATCGTGTAGTTTGTGTTCATATTTGAGTTCTGTCAAATTAACCAAACTGGCTGAGAGCGCAGTACCACCACTCACCAACAGATTTTTACCGTTTTGACCATTTTATAATATGTTTTCTTCATCATAAAACCAAACGTGCCTGAAGAGGTTATAGGCGTCATCCATGCATTTTTGAATAGTCTGGCATTTTCTCCTGGGCCCTATTCAAACCCTCCTTATGTTTAGCTGTAAGATTCTGTGCAATGCTTCGCCCACAATCCTACGTCACCCGTGCTCACACATGACAGTTCTCCATAAATATACAAAAGCAGGATATAAACCTGTACTCAGCGACTTGACAAACCTGATATGATGTGATGTGCAGTAGTTTCATTAGCGGGATGTACGCTGATTGTGATAGTGACTTGTAAAATTTGTGTAAACACGATGTTTTCAGCAAATATTGCATTTTTAAAGCAACCTATTGATCTGAATATGTTAAGTGTTAACAGTCAATACTGCTCTTTCTAATGAAATCTGAATTTGGAGCAGCCACTTTAAATACCTGAAATACTCTCTGGATATTCATTAGACCAGTAACAAACTCATTGACAGGTAACTTTGGTATGTTTAGCCCAGAGGTCTCCAATTTTTTTTTTTTTTCCTGCGGTGAGCTACCTTTACCAAACAAAAATGCCAGAAAGCTACTAATTTTAGCACCCGCAAAAAAAATTGATATGATTATAAGAAAGAAGGCGAGCTTTTGGCAACAGTTAGATGCCAATGAAACATAAAGTGAGTACGTAATTATGCCTTTATTTATATCGTGCTTTTCACAGACATATGTCACAAAGACGCTTTACAGAGCATTATAGATTCATTATTCTTTTCTCTCCACACCCGGCGATAGTAAGATACTATTGTAGCCACAGCTGCCCTGGGGCAGACTGATGGAAACGCAGCCGCCATACCATCTGGCGTCATCAATCCCTCCGACCACCACCATCACTCACGCACACACCACTTTCATACTAGGCAACGTGGGTGAAGGTGTCTTGCCTAAGGACACAGCAACAGTTTTTGCTACTGATGATCACTGTGGCTCCTGATTTTCCCAGTGATCTCCCATCCAAGTACTAACCAGGCCCAGACTCGCTTAGTCTCTGAGATCTGACGGGATCAGGCTTTGACAAACCGGTATGGTCAACTAAACCACTGTTCATTTATTAGTGTAAAAAGCTGGACTTCAGAATTATACATTTACAATAGTAATAGGCATGTATTTAACAAACGTTTTATTATTAAAAAAAAAAAAAAAGTATTTCCCTCTTTTCCCTTTATTTATATTAAATTTACTTATTATTATTAATTTATTTTATTTTATTTTTTTTTACAATGGCAATTGGATATTACAGTGGAGGAGGGTAATGGGAAGGGGGGTTTGGGGAATAAAAAAAAAATGTCACATTATATTTCTACTAATTGTTTTTCTCTGTGACATCTCAAAAAAAAAAAAATAAAAATAAAGTTATTCATCAACAAAATGGTATAATTTCAAAATCCTTTGGCGAGCTACTTGTAAGGGCTGGCGAGCTCCTGGTTTAGCAGCACGTCAGATGGAATTTTGCCTCTACTCCCTCACCTGCTCTTGTTAGGTAAAGACATTATTTGTCTTTTCTGTTTTCCAGATAAGTCTTTAATTCGTACTGCGCTGAGACCTCTGATTTCAAACGGACCAGATGGCGCTCGTCTGGTGTGGATCTGGGTTTGGTTTGTCGTTTATATCTGCGCAAATGAAGAGCACCGAGCGGCAAACGCACCGGAGTTTGCTTTAATCAGATAAATTGTGTACTCTCCCCAAAGTCACACACAACGTGCCAACACCGTGCACATGGGGGTGTTGTGTGTGTACAGGGAAGTGCACCAGGTGAGGCTGGAGCTGAGTGAACACAAGGACACGGGGGTTGTTTTGAAAATGAGTGTCTGAGAGAAGCGACCGTGACGTGACACAACTTATTATCTTCTGTCAGCCTGGCAGAGGAGCTGAGTCAAATATCCTTGATGGTCCAAGTTAATGGAACTTAAAATCCAATCTCTTTCTGTTATTAGTAGACAATCTAGGCCTATTACACAGTTTGGCTACAAAATTCGTATTTGATAGCTAAAATCATTTCATTTCCTATTATTATTTGTACAACGAGTAATGTTTTCTTTATTTATATACACCTGACTGTATAAAGAAGCGGACTAAGGGAGTGTGACGTCGGTCATGGCTTTCAAATCCGTGTATCATTTGTTAATTTGTTTTTCAAAATAAAATCAAAAATAAGAAAATGAAAAATTCACTTAATTATTTTCTTCATTATTTGTCTCCAAAACCAAAACAGAAAAAAAAAAAAAAAAAAAAAAAAAAAAGGGGTAACGATTCCACCGGGACCAGACCTAGACCAGACCAGGACTGAGATTGGAACTGAGGCCGGATCTGAGACCAGGACCAGACCGGGACTGGGACCAGACCAGGACTGAGACCGGGACCTGGTTTAGTCCTGGTTCAGTCCTGGTTTAGTCCTGATTTTAGTCTTGGTTCAGTCCTGGGTTAGGCCTGGTTTAGTCCTAGTTTAGTCCTGGTTCAGTCCTGATTTCAGTCCTGGTTCAGTCCAAATTTAGTCCTGATATAGTACTGGTTTCGTCCTGGTTTTGACTTGGTTTAGTCCTGGGTTATACCTGGTTTATTCCTGGTTTAGTCCTGGTTTAGTCCTGGTTCATCCTGATTTTAGTCTTGGTTCAGTCCTGGTTTAGACCTGGTTTAGTCCTGGTGTAGTCCTGTTGTAGTCCTGGGATCAGTCCTGGTTCAGTCTTGGTTCAGTCCTGGTCTTGGTTTGGTCCTGGTCTCAGTCCCAGTCTGGCCCCGGTCTGATTCTGGTCTTAGTCCTGATCACCCGACGCGAGCGCACCTCCAGGTCCGTCCCAACAGTCAGTCCTGGTTTAGTCCTGGTTCAGTCCTCGTTCAGTTCGTATGCGGCGCAAAACAACATCGTAGTTTAAGTCACGGAAACGGGAAACAGCCATTATCTGTTTTTTTTTCCATTATTCATTTAAACACAAAATCAAAAACTGAATAAAATTAATCGTTATCCATTTTGTCAATTTTTTTTTTTTTTTTTTTCTTATTTTTGGTTTTATTTTGAAAAACAAATGAACACACGGATTCGTTCAGCTTCAGCCAAATGAATCTCACCATGGCCAGCGGTTATAGAAGCAAATTTTGTGATGACTTCCACATTAGAAATTGACTTACGGACAAAACAGCAAAATAAAAACATCAGGATCATGTAAAGAGGATTAATACGAACATTTTAAGACCAAAATGAGAAGCCTGAGAGCAGTAGTAAAGACCGAATTGGAGTCAGAGTCGATGGAGCCGGAAGCACGCCCATGTTCACTTCCTATTTGTAGCACAGCGGCTGGCGGGTTCGTTACGTTCCGAGAAATCTATGGTAATGACAGTGTTCTTTAAGAATTTGAGACAGATGACTTATGGGAAAAGGGGTCACATTGATTTCTATCAAGTGAAACGGTAGAAAATGAAAAATGCTCGATACTTTGGACCGAGGACTGTTGCCGGAAAATCAAGACAAAGTGTGGTCATTCACTTCGGGGGTGCAACATAAATCTAGTGGTTCAAGTGTTCGTGATGAAGACGGCATGGTCCACTAGAAAGTAAGACGACAGAATAAGCTTGTCATGACCTTTGGCAAGCAAGGCAAGATGTTTCTGTTAAGTTCTTTTGTCCTGTACTTTATTCACTGTGTTCATTTTCCAGACCTGGAAAAGTCATGGAATTTTGTAAATTCAATGAAAGTTTTGGAAAAGTCATGGAATCTTTTTCAATCAACTACAGCGTTCTGTTAAGTTCTCATTAGGCTATTATGATTATTTCCGCACGTCTGCACCTTTTGTTTTAAAACAGGCCACAATAAATGCACTGACAGTATTTTGAATGTTAAAAAACTATAACACCAAACCATAAGGTGAATGGAAAGGGTTAACATTCCATATTTGGCCCTAAAAGTCTGATCAATTCTACACATGTAAAGTCCTGGAAAATTCACTTTAGAGCAGACATGTCAAACTCAGGCTCGGGGGCAAATTTGGCCCGTGATAAAATTATATTTGGTCTGTGAGATCATATCAAATATGTATTAGAGCTGTCCTGCAGGCATCATTTATTTAAAATTGTGTTATTATTTTATATTATATTTGTTCTGGATTCAGTGTTTAAGCAAAACTATTATTAAATATTTATTTTAATAAGAAAAGATTTAACATTACATATCTCGTAAGAAGAGAAAACATACAGATGTTGTTGAAGTTTTTCAATAAAAATTCAGTTTGACCCACGACTTAGACCAGTTTTTTCATTTTGACCCTCTGTGAATTTCCGTGAAAAAGAATGGGAACCCTGGAAATTTGCTTAGAGCTGCTGTTTTACTCCACAAAAACATACCTGGAATTGTATTTATGTTTTTTTCACTCTTGTTTCCATAGTCCACGAATTGAAGTCATCATCTCTGAGCCTCAAAAATGCTCCGTTTGCATTTTCTACGACAACTACAGCGTTCTGTTCATTAGGCTTTTATGATTATTTCCAAACGTATGTGACTTTTGTTTAAAAGAGATGACAATAAATGCACTGACAGTATTTTGAATGTTCAAAAACTATAACACCAAACCATAAGGTGAATGGAAAGGGTTAACATTTCAGATATTTAGCCCTAAAAGTCTGATCCGTTCTGCACATGAAGGTGCTGTAAAGTCATGGAAAATTCACTTTAGGTTATGAAAAAGTCAAGTTTTGAAATTTTTCCAGTGAACAAGAGTAGGGACCCTGGATATTTGCTTAGAGCCTGTTGTTTTACTGATCAGAAACATACCTGGAGTTGTATTTATGCTTCTTTCACTCTTGTTTCAATAGTCTATAAATTGAAGCTGTCATCTCTGAGCTTCAAAAATGTGTTTGAAAATGTGAACCACTTAACCCAAGGTGACCAAAACCATGCTGAAAATGGTAAATGGAATAAATCAATCAATAAATGAAGGAATCATGTAAATTCTACCAATACGCCAGCAAAGCATGGTTTAAGCAGAGTTTAAGGCGTGTTCCCACATATTGGTCTGGAGGAAATCTTATGACATGGTCCACCAGAAAGTAAGAGGACAGAATAAGCTTGTCATGACCTTTGGCAAGCAAGGCAAGCTGTTTCTGTTAAGTTCTTTTGTCCTGTACTGTATTCACCTGCATATAATGACCTTTTATATCTGTACGGACTGCAGGAAACAGTGTATTGGAAATGGTGACAGTTTATTGTATTTTAATGCAAGTGTTAATGAGGAACTAAGTGTTATAATGTAATTGTAATGACGTGTATTTTTAGTGTGCGTTCACCTGCCCAGGGACTGCAGATGGGAAGAAGCAGCAGCTAAATCTGGTACATAAATCATCTTTTCTTTTGTGAGAATAATGGATTTGTTCTTGTTCCCTGACAAATAAAAGACAAAGAAAGAAAGCAATAGTGCAATGTTAAAAGCACAAGTCAAAGAAATCAAGACTTAGCCATAACTTCCCATCTGTGTTGTGCAGCTCTATGTTGTACAGTTCTTTGGTCTACAGTAGAGGTTTGCGTGAGACAGAATTTTCAGTCCTGCTCCCGCCCGCACTTGCACTGTGCAGTCCCACTCCCGCCTGCTTCGGCAAAGAATTGTAATTTTCAGTCTCGCTCCTGTTCACATCTGCGATATTTTCCACAAGTCCCGCAAGATGTGGACGTTCAAACACGGAGAAGCGGAAAGGAATTGTCTAAAACAGCCCCCAAACCTTTTTGCTCCCCCGACCGGTATTATATCAGACAATATTTCGTGGACTGGAGGGAGTTGGGAGACCTGATAGGCGGTACAGCGGCATGGTTAAGTCCTGGTTAAATCCTGTGTTAGTCCTGGTTTTAGACCTGGTTTAGTTCTGGTTTAGTGGCGCAACCCGCGCGACGTACAAGACCGTGGACTCTCCGCGCGACGTATGGGTCGGGGGACCACATACGCAAATTTAGGCTGCTTAAAATGTTTTTTATTAATGCCAAATAAAATATCCACACTCAAATTATGCATGATATGTTTACTTTCATCATTTGTATATTTTACTTTCCACTCCTATTTAGTTTGTGGTACTGCAGTTTATCATCCCACCCGCCCGCTACTGTGTTTGTGTTGTGTAGTCCCGCTCCCGCACGCAATGAATTTTCAAAATGTGTCCCACGCCGCACTGTTTTGCGTCGGGTCCTGCGAGAGGCCTGCGGGAGTTCAGGGTGCTAGTTTACAGCTCTATGTTCTACAGCTCTGTGTTCTACAGCTCTATGTTCTACAGCTCTGTGTGGTCTACAGCTCTATGTTCTACAGCTCTATGTTCTACAGCTCTGTGTTCTACAGCTCTATGTTCTACAGCTCTATGTTCACAGCTCTGTGTGGTCTACAGCTCTATGTTCTACAGCTGTCACTTCTAGTGTTCTACAGCTCTACAGGTCTACAGCTAGTGTGTTTAAGGTCTGCACTGTGCTTTCTCATGTTTACAGCTCTATGTGTCTACAGCTTATCTGTGTTCTAGCTCTGTTCTACAGCTCTATGTTCTACAGCTCTATGTGGTCTACAGCTCTATGTTCTACAGCTCTATGTTCTACAGCTCTATGTTCTACAGCTCTATGTCTACAGCTCTGTGTGGTCTACAGCTCTATGTTCTACAGTCTCTCTATGTGTTCTACAGCTCTGTTCTACAGCTCTATGTTCTACATGTTCTACATGTTCTACAGCTCTATGTTCTACAGCTCTATGTTCTACAGCTCTATGTTCTACAGCTCTATGTTCTACAGCTCTATGTTCTACAGCTCTATGTTCTACAGCTCTATGTGTTCTACAGCTCTATGTTCTACAGCTCTATGTTCTACAGCTCTATGTTCTACAGCTCTATGTTCTACAGCTCTATGTTCTACAGCTCTATGTCTACAGCTCTATGTTCTACAGCTCTATGTGTCTACAGCTCTATGTTCTACAGCTCTATGTTCTACAGTCTACAGCTCTATGTTCTACAGCTCTATGCTCTACAGTCTACAGCTCTATGTTCTACAGCTCTATGTTCTACAGCTTTGTGTGGTCTACAGCTCTATGTTCTACAGCTCTATGTTCTACAGCTCTATGTTCTACAGCTCTATGTTCTACAGCTCTATGTTCTACAGCTCTATGCTCTATGTTCTACAGCTCTATGTTCTACAGCTCTATGTTCTACAGCTCTGTGTGGTCTACAGCTCTATGTTCTACAGCTCTATGTTCTACAGCTCTATGTTCTACAGCTCTATGTTCTACAGCTCTATGTTCTACAGCTTTGTGTTCTACAGCTCTGTGGTCTACAGCTCTATGTTCTACAGCTCTGTGGTCTACAGCTCTATGTTCTACAGCTCTGTGTGGTCTACAGCTCTATGTTCTACAGCTCTCTACAGTTCTATGTTCTACAGCTCTGTGTGGTCTACAGCTCTATGTTCTACAGCTTTGTGTGGTCTACAGCTCTATGTTCTACAGCTCTGTGGTCTACAGGTCTGTGGTTCTATGGCTCTACCTACAACTGAACAAATGTGGGAACACAGAGCTGACGCCCTACAGATACATTCAGTAAAATATAATGACATGACATAAGTTGGATGTAGGAAGGTGCAGTACGTTTCTGGTGGAGGGTGCGCCACCTTTTGCCGATGAAGATTTATGATGGTTTGTCTGGAATGTTCCCCCGTATAGCTGTTGCGGAAATGATATATATCTCTTGATGATACTAATCCATTTGTGAAGCCTTGGTGAGTTATGAAATACAATAAGGTTTATTCTTTGTTACTCTGAGTCTCTCCCCCAGAGCATCTGTGCCGAGTATTTATACCGCATTTACAAAGCTACATACATTTCAAAACAGAGTGACTTTTGTTTCACAGCTAGGAGTTAATCATCTTTTACACTTGAAGACAGGTAAAACGACAGGGGGGTTCTTGAAGCATGGATAATGTACAGCCTGGGCCTCAGGTAGAAATCACATTCATTTACACACACACTATGACAGAAATACTTTCTTCACAACATAAAATACATTTTCATCTCATAGTGGTGGTGTCACCTTCTAGTCTCCATTAAGATAGATCAGTTTAATACCATACTGTGGAACATCGTAAACAAAACAATAACTATGAGCAGGTAATGGAAACCCCACCAGAAAAGTATTGGATCTTTAAAGCTGTATTTTGTCTTTTTCTAAAAACACTGAAAGCCAAACTGAGCAAAGTCCTTAGAACGACTATTTCTCCTTGTATCATTAAAGAAACGCTAACATTGTCATTCCAGTACACCCACAAGTCCCGGGGTGCAAAACTACTCCTCGCAATTAAACAGCAGATGGCCTAGCGTACTTCCCTTTGATTCTTCCAGTGTGCGCATTCTCAGATATGAATTATGAACATGAATACTTTCCCAAAATAATGTGCCCCCTAAGCTGTTTGCCGTGTCAGCTCTGCGTGGAGGCGTGCTCATGCTGGGCTCTATCCTGGAGGTTAGCAGCGCAGTGCTTAACAAGCTCCGAGGTCACACAAAACGCTGGGATTGCTGAGAGAGCCAGATGCCACGGGCTTTGGAGCTTTACAGTGGAAGACAAAAACGGCCTTGGCCTCCGCGGACTAAACAGATATGCTAAATGACAAGATGGCGCCAATGGGCTATCGACGACTAGTCTACACAATGGACCTGGTGTTGTTGGAAGTCTGTGAGGGATGTAATGATTTTCGTATCCACATGTTATGGCTGTCAGCTAATCCACTCAATAAGGTGCGTTTAAAGGGATATTGGATCATATTGCAGAGGCTTTTGCTGCTGGAGGCATGAGGGAAATCAATGCATCACCGCAGAAGAACACAAAGGCCCATTCACGGTCAAGAGCCTGCGAACTATATGCAGCTTAGCTCCGCACGTCTTTCCTGGTAGTCTTTTTAGTCAGAGGTGACAGAAATAATAGACTGTATATAAATGGACACAAACGCGCTCTAAAAGTGAGAATAGGCGCGATTTGGCTCCATCGACTTATTTAACTTTCTATTGAAAAAAGTTGCCCTTTTCTCGGTAAGTGCTGCTGACAGGCTCGCCATTCTGACCTTAACTCTTTCCCCCTTGGACGCCAACTAGGAACAACCCTTACATATATTCCTAGGGCTGCCCATAGAGCATAACTGCATAAAAGAAAACTGCCTTCCACAAGTGAATATAAATGATTTTCACACTCATGAACTTAATTGAAACACAAACATATTTGTATCTCTGGAAACCTTAGACTCTGAACTCTTCATTTATGGATGTTTAAATGTGATTCAACTCATTTATAGGTGTATAACAGCTCGCTGAAAATGAGTTTACCTGGTCAGGTGCAAAATCGAAAACAAAAAAACTACATTCAGCATCTCATATATGCTTGTTCTGAGTACTATATTCATAAAAAATGTTTAAAAATATATATATATGTCAAAGTATTTAAATAGATTTCATATCAGCAGATACAGTAGAGCCAAGTGTACACCTGTTTGTACCTGTTGTTCACCTGTGTGGACCTAATTTGTTTTTTCCATTTAACTTATTCAACTCATTTAGCTCATTATAATATAATATAATAATAAAACTCTTCAACATCAGTGGGTGTCCAGTATTTGTCACCTTGTTTACTTCCTCATGCACAGAGTTCCACATAAGCGTTTGTTTCTGTAGCAGTTCTGTCATACATCGCATCTTGGAAAAAAAGACTGAAATATTTCAAAGGACTGGCCTGAGCAACATCCAGATTTCAGGGCAATTTTGGTTCATAATCGAGTATAAAATCCCGTATAGTTTGTTTGGACATTGCAGGACTCCATACAGATGCATCACCGGCATTTTCACCTTCATAAGTTTCACTTTCCGAAAGTCCATCGCTATCGCTGTTTTCCACTTTATAATGAACTTCATCATCACTTTGAAACCTATAAAAGTCACTTTCTCTAAACTTATCCATAAAATACGCCCGCTCCTCATTATTTCTAAAACTGTACGTTGCAGCGCCGCGATCTTTCCATTACGTGTGTTTCATGTTGTGTTTTTTTCCGGAAGCTACAATCGTCACAACTTCGATTAACTTCGGAAAAAAACGTCGAAAACGTATCCTGGAATCCTATTGGTCAGTCTAGTGTGGGTTGTAGTGGCCCCCGCCTATCGCAGTCTCTGTTTACATGTGAAAAACTGAGCCGTTTCTAATGGCCGCCAAATCATGTCTAGTGAAACAGCTTAGGGGTCAAAACACGTCATTAAGGATACAAGGGGGTCGTCAATAACCCATTATTACTAATCTGTCTGCATCTAAAAAGCTCAAAATGCAGTTCCACCTTGTATCTTTTAGCTTTTGTTCAGTAGAAATTGGCAATTGCAGGGCTGAAATTTTCCAAATGAGTCCAGTGAAGGTGTGTAAAGGTTAAAAACACAGTGGAGCACTTCAGGTATTTCCACATGACATCACAGAGTTTTTTCAGTGTGAAAGAAGAACTCCTACACCTAAATATGCAGTGTTTGTGTGTTAAACATGTGTGAATGAAACAAAACATGACTCCAGGTCTGATTGTGACAAGGAAACAACATTATATCTTATAGAAATAGGGCAATATAGTCCATTTAAAATGTTCATATTAACCCACTTTACATGTACAATAATAACAAACCGATCAGTGCCTACTTCTTCCAAGGAAGCTTCTACTTAATGCCATAAGGGTAATTCACTGCTCATACAATAAGAGGCCGATATTTGAATTCAAAATGTGACTATGTCTGCACAGTTATTTAGTACAGTACTTAACTGAAGCATACAGTGAGCAGAGAACATGGAGGGACATTTCACACATCTCGAGCATGCTTATGAACATTGTGAACATTCATTTGACTGCTGCGACGAAAAGAAACATGGCTAAAGGTGATACTTTTGAAAGAGTAGAAACTTCATCCCTTAATGATGAATGCTGTTTTATTTTGTGAATGGAAAGGTGGAGCAACAAATGGGAGGAATGCGGTGGAGAGAGTGTCAATAGCTATTACTTTAGCATAGAGAGAGTGAGTGAGATAAAATTCTTGAGAATAATTTTTGATAAAAAAATGTATTCCACTGCTTGTATCTGCGATCTTGTCCTTTTGGTCATTACCCAGCGTTCATGACCATAGGTGCTCGGGAGGAGCTTGGAGTAGAGGAGCCAGGTGAGGTGGCTTGGGCAACTATTCCTGGGCACCTTCCTTGGGAGGTGTTCCGGGCATGTCCCACTGGGAAGAGGCCCTGGGGAAGACCCAGGACACACTGGAGGTTCTATGTCTCTCTGCTGGCTTGGGAACGCCTCGGGGTCCCCCTGGAGGAGCTGGAGGAAGTGTCTGGGGTGGAGGAAGTCTGGGAGTCCCTGCTTAGACTGCTGCCTCCGCAACCCGGCCCCGGATAAGTGGGAGAATATAGATGGATGGATGTAAAATGTATCGGAAGTCTCATGTAGACTACATAAAAAGAAGAGTACAAATATTTGTATATTATATAAAATAAAATATTTATTAAATTGTAAATCACTTTATGTGTTATATTGCTTGTTAATTCTCCCATATTTTAGCTACTGTTCAGAAGTTTGAGGCAGTGCTTATCCAAGTACCACAAAACCTTTGTTCCTGCTGCAAAAAAACAGAAATATGAATCATCAACAAAAAGGTTTTCAGAGAGTACACCACTCATCTGTTTGTTAAATCTAATCAACTAAAGTTTAAAGACTTACCTGATCTTGAGATTTAATTATTTCTGCAGAGAGCCAAACAAAGACAATTTACCTGAAGCTCTACAAAATCTTTTTACGTTTGTCTCGGAGGACTGTGCCCATAGAAGACTTTTTTTTTTTTTCCAAACTGTATTCTCCAGAACAATATTAAAACAGAAATGCGTCTCTTCTGTATGTGGAGTCAAGATATGGAACTTGTTAAATCATGATCTTAAAAGTTGCTCTAGTGTTTCAAAATTTGTTTTCTAAATTCATGCAGCAAAGACGAGGCGAATAATGGTTGGAATATGTATTTATGTTAATTGTCAGATTTTGTTGTTGTTCTCTTTAAATTCATGCCAACAAAATAATATCATGAGCAATAAATAAAGAAAGAGTGAAAGAGAGTTATGAATATTGTAATATAATGTGGGAGTTGGGACGAGTTACACTGATTTTAATACCTATCTACAAAGTGTCCCTCTCTTTGATTTCTTTTCAAGCTGGAGCAAAAATAATGATATCCTCTTATTTATAAAGAAGGATATCAGTCTGGTCCCCACTTTTCATAGCGTCGCAAGCCAGAACCAAACACAGCCATCCAATCAGATTAGTAAAGCAGTAAAGTCTTGGAAAAGTGTTTATTTTGGATCCCAGACAAGGGTTTCAAAGCATTTAAACAGTTGCCTGGTAAATTCAGACTGAAATCTCTCTGTATTTTCCTTTTGCTGGGTCTCAAGCCGGTCAAAGGCCGTCGTCCAATTTGTTTATTTCAGTGTCACAAGTGAAAAGAAGGAGCTCATTGATCTCCTATAAACAAACAAATAAAACCACATTTATCTCCCCTCAGATGAACAGAGCGTAGAGCTTCACTCACTGAATCTCCTGAAATGCACCATAAATGCCCTGCCATGTGATTCTTTTCCTTGATTTATTTTTTTATTTTTTCATCATTGACTAATCCACTCCATCTAATCCAAAACCAAGGTTATGGAGTGAAGCATTGCTGCGAAAGGTGTTAATTTATGGAATAGTCTTGACGAAGATATCAAAGAATCAAGTGCAATGAGTATGTATGAAAAAGAAACTGAAGTCTTGGTGCGTAAAAGTGATGATCTCTGTTTGCAGTCAATTAATAATAGTGAGTGAAATGAAATGTATTGATGAAATGTTTTTTTTTAAGTAACCATCAGCGTTAATGAATAGTCTGGGGAAGGGAAAAGGGGACAGATAACATAAGATTACTCTTCTTTCTGCTCCTTTACATTCATTTCTTGTATGTTTTTATACTTAATGAATAGTGGTGTAACGATATCCAAGTCTCATGATACGATATTGTCACGGTATGAACCCGCGATATTGTGGGAAAGGTCACGATTAGAGATGTAACAATATCCAAATCTCTGTCCAACATTTTCACGATATACATCTGACGTTATGATATTTACTGCTATATTTTGTGGAGGTTAAACAGATAAAACTGTTAATATGCTACTTTTTCCTCTTAAAATGCCTTGACAACACTCAAGTCAAAGAACTAGTGCTTCGAACTGTTATTTCTGCTTGTAGTCTGCACTGAAATGGAGCAAAGGATCATGGTCTATGTAGTTCCCTCTGTCTTTTTTTTTTTAGCTGTTGCTGCACCATAACTCTTAATTTAAGCAGAGACTTGTAATTCGATATATTGTGATGGTATGGTATTATCGTGACAACTTTGACGATACGATATCACGATATTTCTGTTATTGTCACATCCCTATTTATGAATGACATAAACAAATATAAATATAACGGTGCGCTCGTTTATCCATCCTTTTCAGAGTTCTTAAGACGATGCCTAGCGATACGCACTGACACGCCCCTTTTCCTCGAACGGTGGAACTCGGAAGAGCTCGGAGGAGACCGGGCAAGGTGTCCGAGATAGAATCTAAGACGGCTGCGCCCAGTGTCACTTGTATGAACTGTTTTAATTGTGTTTAGACGCTTTGGTGGTTTAAAAGACAATTTCAGTCACTCTTATCGCCCATGTTTTTAGCCCATTTCCTGTTCGCTATCCATCCATTTTCTTCCGCTTATCCGGGGCTGAGTCGCGGGGGCAGCAATCTAAGCAGGGACTCCCAGACTTCCTTCAGTCCGGACACGTCCTCCAGCTCCTTCCTGGGACCCCAAGCCATTCCCAGGCCAGCTGAGAGACATCCTGCAGGTTAAAGTGCCTAAATTATCTACTATCGCTCAACACCAACGCTTTAACTTCATTAATATACTGAATTATAATATTTAAACTGAATTCTTCCTTAAAGTTGCGTAATTAAAGCACAGACTTCTTTTAGAGTGCCTGATACTCGCCCAATGCTAAAGCAACAACAGCTTTCCAGTTAGCATCCATGTTTTTCTCTAATGTCGGGTGTACACTGTGCGATATTTTCGGTCGTGTCACTCAGCCCCAGCTTAAACTGTACGACCAAATCGCAGGGTTTAAAAGTTCACAGCTCACGAATCATGTTCTCACACTGTACGAACCGATGCTCAGATGTGACCTGCCTGCGCACACTGTACGATCACATAATGACCAGAGTTGTTCCAGAAATAGAAAAGCACAAAGAAGAAAACCATGGAATTAGAAAACCACAGACGTGCGGAGACACACTGCTGATCCAGGCAAAACACAGACGCGCTGCCTTGGAAATTTGTGCAATTTTCTGCGCAGACAAGCCCAAAAAGAAGAGGCGACGAATCTGGTCAAAGAAATGGCTGCGTAGATGTGAGCAGTACGGGTTGTCAGTTCTTCAGAAGGAACTGGAGGTAAGTAGCATCAAGTTTTACACCAAACTTCTGTTCTGTGTTGTTCGATTAGCTGCGCCTCCATGTCCTGTGTCCAAAACACTCACCGGCGCCATCGTTCTCCACAACCTCATATTTTGCTTCCGCTTCTGTGTCCGTGCTTGCACAGTCTGACAGGTTCTGGCAAATCGACTTGTGGAACGACTTCAACAGAGCGAAACTCTCACGAGAGGCAACTGGATTTGAAACAAGATTGGTTTTCTTGCGACCTACGAATGCCGATCGGGAGCTGGTCGTGAGGTATAAATCGGTTTTCTTTACCCCATGTTTACTACACAAACATGACACACGATGAAGCCAAAACTCGGCCCGATCCCCAAAACAGTCGCACGAGTGAAAAATCGGCTCAAAAAGAGTCAAAAACTGTTGAAGCTTGAACGTGACGTCATAATTGAGATCCGAGTTGGAGACGGATGGATAAACGAACGCAGCGTTAATATATACAACACGGAGAGATTCACCAGTGGCCAGACTAAAGTATTTAAAAAGTGTGGATTCTGCAAGCAAACAAAACAGCAAACCAGACCAAAATTACAATTCCTGCCATGATGTAGGATGGTAACAAAATCTGTGGCGTTGCTCATCATTTCTCTTTAAGTTTAACAGCGTGGATTTGCTTTTGGTGAACTCAGCTCACAATGAACTGACTCACCCTGTGTTCTCCTCCAGTCTGATAAATGACACTTGCAGCGCTCACTTAAATCTACCTTTCACTAACTTGTCTCTTGTGCATGCAGCTCTCCGTCATGGTTGTCTGCCAGAACCTACTTAAAACTGTGGAGTGAGGCATGCTGGGAGCTAGAAGAAATCTTGGCTACAGTACCGCTCTCTACCAGTAATACAAAGTGGCATATTAATTATACTGATCTCTTGTGCATACAGTTGTGTCACGGTTGTGGACTTTGCGGAGACCTTCACGAAGCCGTGTGAGGAAAAGCATTCTGCGAAATCATTTCTTTTATGGTGCCTTGAGACTGTGGCGTCAGGAAAATGTTTGGACGCCTTTGCATTGGAGTTCAGATGCCCCCGTTGCATGTCTTGGACGCCGTGGACAAATGAGAGAAAAATACTTGACGCATGTTCGTTGCTATTGAAAACAGGTGCCCGGTCCTGGTCTTTTCCTGGAACGATGGCGGACAAGACTAAGAGAGTGACTTTAGTGTGTTTATTACAGAAAACCATGAGCGGAGGCAATCAGCTCGACAAGTGCGTCGTATATATATGTTTACTCCACTAATGATACTGGATCAGTCTTGCTCTAGTCCTGTTCCAGTCCTGGTCTAGTCCCGATCTAGTCCTGGTCCAGTCCTGGCGACTGATTCGGCGACTGCGGCAGGTATATATTTATGCTGCGTTAATGACACGCTAACACTGGTTTAGTCCTGGTTTAGTCCTGATCCAGTCCTAGTTCAGTCCCGATCTAGTCCTGGTCCAGTCCTGGTCCAGTCTGGTCTAGTCCCAGTCCAGTCCCAGTCCAGTCCTGTTCCAATCCTGGTTTAATCCTGGTCCAGTCCTGGCATCGGCTCGTCGACTCGGTGTGTATATGTTTATACTGCATTATGACACGCTGACACTGGTTTGGTCCTGCTTTAGTCCTGGTCTAGTCCTGGTCCAGTCCTGGTCTAGTTCTTGTCCAGTCCTGGTCCAGTCCTGGCGATTGGTTCGGCGACTGCGGCAGGTATATATTTATGCTGCGTTAATGACACGCTAACACTGGTTTAGTCCTGGTTTAGTCCTGATCCAGTCCTAGTTCAGTCCCAATCTAGTCCTGGTCCAGTCCTGGTCTAGTCCCAGTCCAGTCCCAATCCAGTCCTGTTCCAATCCTGTTTTAATCCTGGTCCAGTCCTGGCGATCGGCTCGGCGACTGCGGTGTGTATATGTTTATACTGCATTAATGACACGCTGACACTGGTTTGGTCCTGCTTTAGTCCTGGTCTAGTCCTGCTCTAGTCCCGGTCCAGTCCTGGTCTAGTCCTGGTCCAGTCCTGGCGATCGGCTCGGCGACTGTGGCATTTATATTTTTATACTGCGTTAATGGCACTCTGACACTGGTTTAGTCCTGCTTTAGTCCTGGTCTAGTCCTGGTCCAGTCCTGATCTAGTCCTGGTCTGGTTCTGGTCTAGTCCTAATCCAGTCCTGGTCCAGTCCTAATGTAGTCCTGGTGTAGTCCTGGTCTAGTCCCAGTCTAATCCTGGTCCAGTCCTGGCAATCCGGCTCAGTGATTGCAGCGTGTATATTTATACTCAGCTGAGGTTTGTGGCTCCAGCTCCAGTTTTTTTTCTCTTTCACCCTGGACGTGCGTCGACACTAGATTTCATGCTGACGCCCGAAGACACGCCGCAAAAACGCAGGACGCCTTAGACACGCGTCCACATAAACTTTACGTATAAACTGGACACCTGAAGCTCCAGTCTGAACGGGCCTTTAGAATTATACGTGCTGAGTTTTACACAAAACAAATACATAGAAATGCTCTCTGTGCTGCAGCCTCCGCCTTTTTGCAGAACTCTCCATTTCAAAAACGATTTCTAGTGTATGTTGTAAACTGATTGGAGCAGAGAACAGTGTCTTGTTTTAAAGGCCATGTAAAATGGTTCATGGATTTTACCAGCAAATAAAACAGGTTTATTTGTGGACCTCGCCGTTACAAGGTGAACACGTTTTGGCCTTCCAGAAAAAAAATAAATAAAAAAAAATCTTGGACATCTCTGGTTTGCAGCATGAGGCACATACCTGCTCCATGTATCTGAGGATGTTTTGAAAAAAAAAAAAAAAAAAAGAGAAAAGCACAGTCCTGTCTTCTCATATTTAAAGCTGCATTGTGTAACTTTTCTGTTGGAGGGTTGTTTCTATGGATATGTCATTGCTCTGCCTGGAATGTTCCACTGAATGTTACATTTATTATTCTGACTGAGAGCGGGGTTTCCTCTCCACAGATCTGACCTGCCACTTGGTCTGGTTTGGTCTCCATGAAGATAGAACAGTTTAATACCACACCGCGAAACATTACAGATGCAGATTTATTTATTTTATTTGTTTATTTATTTTAAGTAAACCCTCAGCCCCATAACCCTCAACCTCACTCTGCCTCTAGTCATAAAGTTATTCTCAAAACCCTAATCTTGACCATGATCCCACCATGAGGATCTAGTCTCAACTTTACAACAAAGCTCTAAATTTAAACTGCACCTGTTCTGCAAAACGGACTTTTATTCAGATTTTAGCCAATTAATTACTCATGTTGCATTAGCACCACCACCGGCATACGCCCACTGATCTGTACCGTATTTTCCAGGCAATTAGACGCGCTCTTAAGCCTCCAACCCCATCAAAAAACGACCCACAATCCAGAGCGCCCCATACACAAATCCACTCGGGTGTCCCAGCTCGACTTCAGTAAACTACAAAGCCGCAGCGCACGAAAAACACACTCATCACTTCACAGAACGGAGAAACGAACTGGAAAAGCGAGTGCAATGTGCCACTTCTAGACAAAACTGAACAACTGAGTCACTGTGAACACGCCGACAATCCAGCGGTCCCAGACAGCACCCTCCCTATTCTGCTCGGTCACCTTGTCATTTTGATACAAATGAAAAAAAAAAAAAAAAAGATACTTGTCTATCAATAGGAAGGGCCCACAGCATGCGGCGCTTTCTTCTGATGACGTTTACGGTGATATCAACTCCCACAGTTTTCTAACACAGACGTCAGGGAGCTTGTTTCTTTTTTTAAGTCATTTCAGAAAACTGTAGTGATTTAAAATGTCCAGATTATGAGAGCATTAAACAATGAGGAGCTGTGTGTTACGCAGTAGAGCACCACGACGCACAGCAAAGTGGGTAAAAACTGCAGAATGTATGGCTCCAAGTTTAAGTTTAAGTTCATGATAAGTTTATTTCAGATGTTTCCATAAATAATAAATTGCATATGCAATAATCAACAGATAGATAAACACTATTATTTTACATCACAACTATAATATCCACAAAAGAAATAATAAATAAATTGTTCCGTGTTTAATGTGCTTATGCCACAGCCTCAAACTGGAATGTCTCACCTATAAATCTGAAAAGCTTTCCACTGTCTAGAACTACTTGTGCATTATGTCGTATTAACGCAGGGCAGTTAGACATTGGAATTCTCACTGACTCACTGTAGTATAAAACCACAGAACTATAATAAAATCTGGAAGGAGAAACCAACATGGTGTCGTATTGTTTTCAACGGCCTGTGCTCACTGGCGTATGAACCAAAAATAATGTTCTCTTCCGCATTACTTCCTCCAAACATCTGTAACATGTACGGTGTCAGCTTCTCCTGGAGGCAGCCTGAACAGAGGATCTTAAGAAAGAGGCTTGGAGAGTTAGAACAGGTCTCAGACATGTCTCTTTATTAATTCAGGCAGTACAGGTCTCAAGATTCAAGTTGATTCAGCATGATTTTGCCTACGCGGCGTCTCTCTGTGCGTCGGTCGTCCCTCGACAACGCAGTCGGCGTTCCCCCACTGATGCACAGAAAAACTGGATGCCTTTTATACCAGCATAACTGTTGAGTTAATATTTTCATGGAAACACACAGCACTTTGTCCCAACACGTGTCCCATAACAGATTGGCATATGCTAAAGGTTGGAGATACACCCTGTCCCATATACATTCACCATTGACACTCCAAAGTCCAAAAACATACACAGCATGTAACAGGGCAAATTACAGGGCGTATTAACATATGAATGAAACTTTAAAAACACAGGGTAGAAGCCCACAACGGCGAGGTGCAACTGATCAAACTGACAAAGCTAACTTTTAGGCTAGGGTGACCATATTTCCATTTGTGAAAACCCGGACACCTTGCCGGGGGTGGGAGGTGGGGCCTCGACATTGAGCTACAGTCGTCTCTAGCTGTATCGCGGTTCACCTTTGTCAGTCTCGCCGTTTTGCTGATTTTTTTGTGTGCAATTTTGCTTGTTTTGTTTTTTTTTTGTTTTTTTTACACAGCATATTGCGTATTACTGGCTGGTAGTAATTACACACGGGTGGGTCAGGACTAAACGAGGTCTAAAGCAGGACTAATCTTGGGCTTAAGAGAGAGAACGCCGAGCAGTTTGTCCACAAACTGCGATCGGGTGATGGCCGCGCTTACCTTCGTGAGGTGTGGAGCTCTGAGGAGGTCCTTTCTCCTGCGGTCACCTCCGAGCCCATCCCGACAGTGAGTCCTGGTTCAGTTCTGTTTACTCCTGTTTTAGTCCAAGTTCAGTCCTGGATTAGTCCTTCTCTGAAGTCCTGGAATCAGTCCTAGGTTAGTCCTGGGTTAGTCCTGTTTTAGTCTTGGTTCAGTCCATGGCATAGGCAGCGCAAAAACTTGATATAATCTCGGGTTAAAGGGCGTGTGCGGTCCTGTACTGCGCAGGTGTGGTCCTCTACTGGGCAGGTGTGGTCCTGTACTGCGGGCCTCCAAAAATTGACCTGTGAAGGACTCTGTGCAGTAGGGCTCCATTACGGACCGGGACGGAAAACAGAGACTTTCTTGTACAAGTCATTGTTAAATGCACATTTGTGCTTTGGTATGTTGCAGACTGACCGACTGTGTCTCGCTCCTTCTGAGTCACAGAGCTACAAGAGACGCTCAGTTTAATGGCCCCGATGAACGGTAATGAAAACCCGGACATTTCCATCACTTTAAAAAAAAACCCGGTCACCCAGGACAGGATGCAAAATACGGACATGTCTGGGGAAAAACGAATGTTTGGTCACCCTATTTTAGACGGTCTGAGGATTTTAAAAAATGTAAAAAGTTTATGCTGAGAAAATAGAAAAGAATCTCCACAAAATCTGACCTGACAGCTGGAACATGAAAGCTGAACACGGGCTGTTTGAATTCCCAAAAAATGCATTGCGCTTCATGGGAGAATTCTTTCGGGGCCTAAGCTCCCGGGAGCTGCAGTACCTGGAGCGGCCACTAGTTGATCAGACAGAGGGGGAATGCCTTATCCAGTTTTTTTATTATAGATGTATAAAACAGTGCTCTTACTTGAGTCCAGTGCTGGCTGTTGGACTCTGTGTGTTAGCTCGTGCGTGTGGTTGGCAGTGTAAAAGTTCAATCAGGGCCAGCGCTCCTTATTAGCTTCAAATCATTTCTGTTAAATTATGCAGTATCCTTGTGCGTCCCGT
Source organism: Boleophthalmus pectinirostris (assembly GCF_026225935.1). Classification (NCBI taxonomy): domain Eukaryota; kingdom Metazoa; phylum Chordata; class Actinopteri; order Gobiiformes; family Gobiidae; genus Boleophthalmus; species Boleophthalmus pectinirostris. Next base: position 5,494,536 of record NW_026571207.1, on the reverse strand, counting down.
CGACAGCTCACACTGAAGAACATGTGCATTTTTAATACATTTGTTTTTAGAGGAAGTCTTTTACCGGGGGCGTTTTCAATTCTTATTCTGTTGCCGTCTTGGTTCTTTTTTAAACCTGACAAGCTAAAGTGGAAAACAATTACTCATTTCAATTTGATAAAAAAAGCTGGGAACAGGAATTAGGCAGAAATTTCCCAGTGGTGGAGCGGAGTTCATCGTGTATTTCTTATCGTGCATTGTGAGGAAATATAATATATACACACAGAAGTAGTGCACGGGAATAATCGTAAAATACATCTATGCAGTTTTGTTTAAAAAAGTTGCATTACGTAACCTTTCTGTTGATGGGTCTGTTATCTGTTTGTCTCCATGGAGATGTTGTTGCTTTGCCTGGATTGTTCTATAGTGTGGCATTTAACTTATGGGCCCAGTCAAGCAGAAGTAAACAGCAAGGACAAAAATTCAAGTTAATGCATCTGATATAAAAATGTATTGAACAGATACATATGTACTCTAGTTTATGAAACTGTTTACCTTTTTTCTGTACCATTTTTGGTTCTAAAGTTACATATTAAACAGACCATGTATGAAACATGGAACAAAAATTATTTCCCAAATTTCAAAGACCTGCAAATCATGTAAATAAATGGATGTATTTCATCATATCTTGTGTTATTCCATCTTTGAACTGTTGATGAAGGTACTTAATAAAAAAATATATATATATTTAAAATGATAAAAATTTGCTTGGAAGGACTGACATATTTTATAGAAATAGTTTCCTTTCATTTTGAAGTAATATTAAAGTATTGGAAGAAAAAAGCTGACAAATTATGCAAAATCATGCACCTTCTACTTGCTTGCACAATTTTCCCTCCGTTACTTTTCCCTCCGTTACCATGACCTTTCTTCATAAAAAAATCTCATTACTCAAAAAGTAAGAGGTTTTTCAACCTAATCTTGTACCATATGGTAGAAACTATATGAAGCAAAATTCAAACAGTTTGTTAAGGATATGTAAGTGAGAACCAAGAGTTATCACTGTTTGGATTTATTGCCCAAAAAGTGCTGCATATTTCATTCCCTCTGTTACCGACATGAGTTTTAACATTTTTTGTCAACAACTTGAAAGAATATCACAGGTTTAACTTTACCCTGTTGGAGTGTAACTCTTTCCTACATTCTGATACTTTACTTATTTCAATAGTCCCTCTAGTTTCTGAATAAGAGACATTTGAATGTAAAAAACCTGCCCTTGTTTCCCTCCATTACCACTTGACCGGACCCTTATTTATCTCCATGGAGACAAGTAGGTACTGCCAGTTGTTCAAAGTATTGATCAGATCTGTGGAGAGGCGACCCCATGTAGATGTGTATTTGTTTCTTCTCTTATTTACACTGTAGATTCTCATTTAAAAGGTATTGAAACTATGGATGACAAATCCGTGTATCATTCGTTCATTCGTTTTTCAATATAAAACCAAAAATAAGAAAACGAAAAAACAACAGTTTTCTTCGTTATTTGTCTCCAAAACCAAAATTAAAAAACGGATAACGATTCGTTTTTTCAGTTTTCGATTTTGTGTTTAAATGAAGAATACCTTCCGTTTTGACGTGACTGATGCCGGACTTTTGCACCGCGTACGGACTGAACCGGGACTGATCCAGGTCCGAGACCAGACCGAGACCCGAGCTCTGGTCCCGGTCTGGTCCCGGACCTGGTCCATTTGAACCAAAAGCTCTTAGTTCGATTCATTTTCATTGGTGTGAAGCGTCAGTCGGAGGCTTTGCACCTCGGAACCAGCCGCGGTTCTTGAGCGCGGAGGACCAGAGCAGTTCTGTCCCAGTCTCAGTCCTGCTCTGGTCTCGGTCTGGTCTCGGACCTGGATCCGTCCTGATTCAGTCCGTATGCGGTGAGACTGAGACCAGACCGGGACCAGAGCGGGCCTGAGACCGAGACCGAGACAAGACCAGGACCAGACCGGGACCAGACCGGAGGCTCAGAGCCCACGGCAGGGCCGGAGCTCGAAGCTGAGGCTCGGACCCCGTGGAGGCCCGGAGTCAAAGCTCGGAGTCCGCCCTGGTCCCGGTCTGGTCCCGGTCTCAGTCCCGCTCTGGTCCCGGTCTGGTCCCGGTCTCAGTCCCGCTCTGGTCTCGGTCTGGTCCCGGTCTCAGTCCCGCTCTGGTCTCGGACCTGGATCCGTCCTGATTCAGTCCGTATGCGGTGCAAAAGTTCGGCATCGCAGTCACGGAAGTCACGTAAACGGGAAACGGCCGTTATCCGTTTTTTCCATTCTTCATTTAAACACAAAATCGAAAACTGAAAAAACGAATCGTTATCCGTTTTTTAATTTTGGTTTTGGAGACAAATAACGAAGAAAACTGTTGTTTTTTCGTTTTCTTATTTTTGGTTTTATATTGAAAAACGAATGAACGAATGATACACGGATTATGACACCTGTGGAATAGCTCTTATTTTAGATTTGTTTAGTATCCACCCTTTGCATTGAACCCCACTTTGCACTTTTGGCAGAGCTGTGAAGTGAAAACCATTTCAGGAGACTTCATCATGACAATCACAGAGAGAAGTCCGAGGGTTTGCAGCACTACAGTCCAATGAGGTTCCTTTGGTCTTCCGATAATTTATGGTATTAGATTATTTTTTCAGACTGAGGATTTGTTTTCATACCTGACAGTTTCGACTGGTCTTCCTCAGAGTCACGTGACGTTGCTGTGACGTGTCCGGTCGGCTGATTTAAACAGGTTTTGGCACTGTCTTTCTACCGGGGGAGGCAGGACGACTGCGCCACCTGCAGTCCGACTTCCTCAAGGACAATATTCCACAAAAAAAGGAACACAGGGCAGAATGTCACGTGGAAACAGAGGGAGGACCCAAAACGCAGGACTGCTTCAAAAAATATTTAATGACAAATCAAAAAATCCAAAACTCAAGACTAAATTGCCATGGCAAGAGACACAGAGACACTCGGACAGAGACAATGGACCAACCAAGGGCAGAGGAGAACACAGGGTATAAATGCACACACATAGACACAGGTGAAACACATTAGGGCGGGGCAAACAATCAAGACAGGAAGAAAAACTCAAAAATACAAGGTGACAGGACAAATGTCAAAATAAAACACAAACTACAACCACTACAAAACATGAACCATGACACAGAATGCGAGAAGGAAACAGCGAAGGCGTGCACAAGAGCAGCAAAACACAACAGAACAGGAACAACTAAAATTTCTGATTTCCATTTCTGAGCCCTGGAAAAGGGAGAACCACATAATGGACTGGAACGGAGCAAACATCACTAGGAGGCAATCGAAATACGGAAACGTGCCCACGGGACTCTCAACCAGGATGAGGGGGCTTTTTTACTCTCACACACCTGGGATACCGTCCTGAGGAAGTCAGACTGCAGACGGCGCTGTCGTCCTGCCTCCTCCTGTAGGAAGACAGCGCCAAAACCTGTATAAATCAGCTGAGCGGACACGTCACAGCAACATCACGTGACTCTGAGAAAGACCACTAGTGAACAGGTATGAAAACAAACTCTTGGTCTGAAAAAAATAACCTAATAACATAATTTTGCAGCGCTGTCCACAAAATAAATGTAAAACGTGTTGAGTTATTTCATTTTTTTCCTTCATAATTCCATATATCTTGCCTTCTGCAGTATATATGAGGCATGATATTTTCAAATATTTGTTTCAAATATCATGAAAACATAAAAAAAATAAAATAAAATCTTTGAAAACAATGAAATAAATCCATAAATGCAAATAAAAATTTTAATTAATAATGTAACCATAGAAAAAGTACTTGACTACCATTAAAAAAAAACAAAAAATCCTTACCTTCTTCATTCTTTTTGTTTATTTTGATATGATCATGAACAATAAACCTCTGAGCCCTCTTTATCATCATTATTATTATCATCATCATCATTTTTCCTCCCCTTCATATTTCCATTCATCTTGCCTCATATATATATGATGTTGTTGGTCTGTCTATAAGATATGGAAGGTGTTAAACTTAAAGAAACAAAACACTGAATAAGAATGCGTGTCCAAACCTCTGACGGGGAGTGTATGTGGAGTCCTTCAGCTCCATCACCAGAGGAAACTTCACTAATTTTGAAGGTGGATATATACCGTATTTCTGGGATTATAAAACGCACCGGATTATAAAGCATAATGTCAATAATGATGAATTCTCTCGTCTATTTTCATACATAAGCGCACCAGATTATGAAGCGCATTAAGCAGAACAAACAGACGACATTTGAGACTGATCCCTTCGCCCAGGCGTCCACGATCCATCGGCAGATCTTGGTGTAATTCGCCCGGCATCGCCTCTCTGCCTTGATGAATGTGTATTATGAATGTGAATGTGGGTGGATAATTTAAATTTGGATTTTTATTTTCTACAAGGACAACTCAAGTATACATTGAGTAATAATGTGTTTAATGCAGCTTTATGCACATTTGTTTATGTTTTACAGAAATTAAACTTAAAACCACATGACTCATTTGCATAAAATACAAGCGTTGAGAAAACAGCTCGCTCCTTGTGTGCTTCTATTGGACTTAATCCACGAGGATCCTGACTACAGTAGCCGTAACGCTCCGACAATCCATCAAGCGGTGCGGCTTCGTAGCTTACTATAGTTGTACTAAAACATTCTGACAGATTTTTGAGCACCATGTACCACTTAAAATCATTTCAAGGTCATTATACACAACCAGAATTAATATGTAAAGTGCACTGGATTATAAGGCGCACTGTTGATTTTTGAGAAAATTAAAGGATTTTAAGTGCGCCTTACAGTCCAAAAAATACGGTACTTGTCTGGAGATGCCACCACAAGAGATAAATTCAGTGGTGTAGAGGCTACGATTCAGAGTAACCAATCAGAAATGACACAGGCAGAGTGACAGATGGACATAAAGGACACGCTGGTGCTCTAGTCACAGTCCGGTGCCACATGAGACGTATTTTTGCCTATTTCTTCTAAAAACACACGGATGAAAACAACTCCTGATGAATATGTATTCCCTGGTACATGGACAGAGCAGTCCATAGGGATGTGCAGTGGAGTGGCTGTCAGACAGGGAGTGGGGGCAGAGGGGTGGCACACACACCTGTTCTGGGTGCCCCACACGTCTCCCCCGGGTGCTGCTCTGTGCGTGTCCCAACAGGAGCAGTGAAGGGACATGCATTATCTCCACACCTCTGCTTTGGGCAAGTGGCTACATACACAGTATACTTGTGTATAGTCAGACTTTTAAGGCGGTACTAAGGCTGGATTTGTTTTATTTAGCCATATATCGATTCAAGGGTCCATCTTACATTATTTTCTGCTCTGTTGTTGTTTTTTCCTCATCACAAACAGACCTGGAGTTGTGTTTTGTTTCATTCACACGTTTAATACACAAACCTGCAAATTTAGGCTGAGCTCTTCTCTCATACTGAAAACACTCATGTCACGTGGTAATACAGGAAGTGCTCCACTGTGTTTTTAAGCTTCACACACCTTCATTAGAATCATCTGGTTGATTTCAGCTCTGGAAATATTACCGATCTTGACTGAACTAAAAGTAACAATGCAATAATGAATTTTCTCATTTATTTTCATACATAAGACACACCGGATTATAAGGCGCATTAAGCGAAACAAACGGACGACACTTGAGACTGATACCTTAGCCCAGACGTCCATGATCCATTGGCAGATTGTGGTGTAATTCGCCCGGTGTTGCCTCCCTGTCTTGGTGAATGTGGATTATGAATGTGAGTGTGGGTGGATCATTTAAGTTTGTTTTTATATTTCATATGGGGACGACTCAAATATACATTGAGTAATAATGTGTTTAATGCAGTTTGGACACATTTGTTTATGTTTTACAGAAAATAAACTTGAAACCACATGGCTCATTTGCATAAACTGTAAGTGCTGAAAAAACTGCTCGCTCCTTGTGCACTGATACGGTTCAGCTTCTGTCGGACTTACTCCGTGAGGCTCCTGCTTATGGTATCCAGAATGTTCCAACAGTCCATCTAGCGGTGCAGCTTTGTAACTTACCAAAGTCGTACTAAAACATTTTGACAGATCCTTGAGCGCCGTAAGCACAACCAGAATTAATACATAAGGTGCAGCAGATTGTAAATCAATTTTTGAGAAAATAAAAGGATTTTAAGTGCGCCTTATAGTCCAAAAAATATGGTAATTTAAAATAATCTCCACAGAAGGTCCAGTGAGCACGCACAGAAGCTACATGAGGCTACACCACTTGATTACATCACCAGGTGAAACAGATCATTTTGATGGAGGATTTCTTAAACATGCGAGAATAAAACACACCTAAGGGAAGGTTTATTGAGGGAACATTATACGAGTTAACATTTTCGATCGGAGCAAAGATGTCTTAAAAACAAGAGAACAAAGATTAAATTTGATACAACTTTAAAGCTGGGGTACCTGACTTTTTTTTGTAAATAAGTAAATTGAGTTTTAGTATATTGTAAAAGCAGCTCTTTGTGACAAAATGAGACAGCTGTGCTCTGTCTGCCGCTGCTAATAATAATAATGTCTTTTTTATTTCTCGCACTTCTCAACCCAGTTACTCAAAGGAGAACAACTATAACATGGTTAAAAACTCAAAAAAGTCGATTTAGATTCAGAATGATAAAAAACAGTTAGGCCCATCAAATATAGTAATCCCAAAAACCCAAACACATGGCACACAGGAGCCGAGCTGGTGGTTCCAGTGCTCCAGGATCACACTCCCTGGAGGCTGGATGAAAACAGCATTATTTGACTTGGCGGTGCGGTCCAGCTGAGCCCCATCAGATCTGATCAAGACCTCCCGATCTCAAACAGCGGCTCTGCACAAACAGTAGTCAGGGAATACTGTTTATGCACGTACACCGCTGCAGTGCATACTTTTGAATGCTAACATTTAAATATTTCTCTTGCGACATCACTGAAGACTTTAGTTTATGTTTACGTTTAGTTTCGTTAGTTTAGTGTAAGTAAGCTAGTGTAAAGTGTATTTAATATATATTCTCAGGATGACAGGTGAATCCAGCTGATGTTTGATGTTGTCATAATTTGTCATAATTTAAAGCTTGAGGCTTGATGACCATGATGACGGTCTGAACAGAAGACACAAAAGTGGAGTCGCTTCTTCACTTTTTATTCTGCGTTTAGACAGTTGTTTTCAGGAGGAAACCTGCGTGAATACGGTGAGGCAAAAGTGTGTGCAATTTGATTGGGTATGCATGCCATACTGTATGTATGTGACGTAAACGCGCACGCGACGTGAGCAAATCTGAGCAGAGTTTTGCGTCTTGGGCAGCGTAGACTGAAACGCTACAGGGGAGCGTATTCAACTTTTCCAATCTGAAGGGTGGTTCAAGGCAAGGCAAGTTTACTTGTAGAGCACAATTCATACACAAAGTAATTCAAAGTGCTTTACAGAATAAGAAATACATTAAAAGCACAATAAAAACAAATCAGAACATAAACTAGAAAAGCACTCAGAGAGCGCAGACCTCCGCCAAGGACTACCCCCATTTTTTATATAAATTGCGATAAAATCAGTCTTCTGGATCAGATCCGGATCAGCCTTTGGAATATGAAAGAGGATCCCATTGTCCATCCCTGAGTCAAATTTCATGGGGTTTGGTCAATAATTAATATTGAGAAACTAAATGTTTGGCCCCATTTACCACAATGTTAACTAAACTTCCGGATCACCCCCAAAATGAAATCAGTTCTTCCTTTTCACATTTCCAACAAATCCTGAAAATTTCATCAAAATCGGTCCATAACTTTTTGAGTTATGTTGCTAACAGACAAACAAACAAACAGACAAACGCCGGCAAAAACATAACCTCCTTGGTGGAGGTAATAATCATCACAAAATTAAAGATTCAAATTAAAAGAGAGAGAGAGAGACATTAATTACATAAATTAGAGAGAAGACTGCAGAATGAAAACCTTTCAGTCATATGCACAGTCAAACAGAACCGTTTTGAGACTGGATTTAAACAGCGTCAAAGACGAGGTGTCTCACATGTTCATGAAGACTGTTCCAGGTTTTAGCTGTTTCAGACTTATGTGTTTTTAGCCTCTAAACGAAAGGCACTTCCAGTGAAATATTTTGCCGTTTTCAGCCGCAAGCGTTCTCGTGTAAACAGGCCCTTACTCTCAGATTGCAGATTTGTTGACCTGGTTTATGGTTAAAATCTGCAATAACCGGACCAATCAGCATGAAACAAAAACTGGTAAAAGGTCCATGTCAGGAGAAATCACTTCAGAAAGTGCTGCCATTATTTGACCCCAAAGACATGATTGTTGTCAGTTGAAAGGACTTAAGAAAAAAAAGTTTGTGGAGACAAATTTGAACAAATATTGATCAAATTTTGGCTATTTCAGAAACAGTCGACATTTTCTATAGAACTTAACCTTTCTGTGTGAAGTCTTAAAGCGTTCCATGTTCTTCCTGTGTTTGTGTGGGTTTCCTCCTGTCACTCCGGTTTTCCCTGTCAACCCAAAACATGCACAACAGGTAAGATCATTCCAGTGAAAGTAGTCCTCACCTCTTGATAAGTTACCTCAGCAGCATTGAAGAATGGGTCAAATGCAGAGGACAAAATTCCCTACAGGGACAATAAAGTGTATGATATTTTGTTTGACATTTTGTGTGTGACATTTTGTCTCCTCCTCACCCTCTGCAGGTGGTCTCTCTCTCTCATCCTCATCCAGCTTGGGTCCTTCACCAGAGGGCCTGAGAGAGGCCTGGGCAGTATCTTTGCTGTTCCTAGTGCTGCACTTTTCTGAATTGAGATGTCTGATGTTTTCCCTGGTATCGGCTGTAGCCACTCCTCTAGTCTGTGGGTCATCGGCACCACTGATGCCTTCACCTTCCAGGCCTTCTCCAGCTTTCTTTGAGCTCCTGTTTTTTCTCTAGTTTCTAATGTTCCTTTTTCCTGATATTACCATTCCTTGGCACTGTTGGGCAAGTTACTTTGAAACTGTATTGCGGTATTTATTACCTATTACTGTCATTTCAAAGTAATTTGTTACATTACAATATTACTGCATTTAAAATGCAAGGCATTACATTACTATTGCATTACTTTAAGTTACTCTCACCAAAATAACTTTTGCGCTGTATATGGACTGAACCAGGACTAAACCAGGTCTAAACCAGGACTAAAACAGGACTCACTGTAGGGACGGGCTCGAAGGTGACCGCAGGAGAAAGGAGCGGCTCTGCTCCGCACCTCATGGAGGTAAGAGCTGCTGTCGCCCGATCGCTCTTTATGGACCCTACTGCTCGGGCTCGCGGCCCTGATTTCAGCAACTATTTGCAGGTACCAGAGTCGGTGCAAGAGTCTGTTACAGCGCGTAACTTCTACCTTCCTTCAGCGTGTCCAGAAGTCCAACTTTTTGTGTGATGGTTTGCATCTTCCTCTGCCTTTTGGGTGCGAGCACAGGAGCCTTTGTCGGTGCAGAATGTTCGTCGATGTTGTGGGTTTCATCAGGGAGAAAACTTGCAACCGTACAGCACTTCAGAATCACACTGCTAGAGACTGAACATTTATTTAAATTTGGCAGCTGAACACATTCTGTACTGTAGAGGAGACAGGAGTCCCTTGGCCAGTCAGGACGCAGCGGGAGGAACACAATACGCATTCATACAATGTAAAAAAAAAAAGGCATGCAAAATTGCACAAAAAAATAAAAATAAATCTGCGAAACAGCGAGACCGCGAAAAGTGAACTGCGATAGAGGGAGGGACAAGTGTAAACCAGGTCTAAACCAGAACTGACCCAGGTCTAAACCAGGTCTAAACAGAACTGACCAGGTCTAAAACAGGTCTAACAGCGTGGAGTTCTTTGTCAGTCCTTTCACCCGCGGTTACCTGAAGGTCTATGAGGGCGCATCTCCGGCGTTTCACCGCTGCTGATATCGAGGTGATTTTAGTGAATTTGTATGAAAAAAAAAAAAACACCACTTCAATCCAGGTAAAAAAAAACATTGTAACGCACGTTACTCACATTTGTACCGAGTAAAGTATTACTATTTTTTCCCCTGTAATGCCTTACATTACTGCGTTCCAGCAAAAAGTAATGCATTACTGTAATTCATTACTTTTATAGCACGTTACTCCCAACACTGTTCCTTGGTATTGCAATGTCCACCACCACGGCTTTCTTCTGTCGCTTATCCACCACCACTCTGTCTGGTTGGTCCATCACCATCGTCCGTCTGTATCTGGAAGTCCCACAGGATCTTGGCTCGGTCTTTCCCCACATCCTTGACCTTTGTGTCTCCAGCCCGTACTCTGCACAGATGTTTGTGTACACTACGCCCGCCACTTGGTTATGTCGTTCTATGTTTGCTTTCCCTGCCAACATCTTACACCTTGCAGTTATGTGTTGGACTGTCTCAGGGGCCTCTTTGCATTTTTTTTGAAGGAATATTGATGTATTTTCAAGCATGTGGTTGGAAAAATCAGAAATTAGCTTACATCCGAGCTCACGTTGGCCTTATCTCGAATTGTTCATTGTCAGATCAGACAGATCAGAAGTTGAGCCTGGAGTCGTTCTGCTGACGTAACTTCAATCATTTAGCCCAGTCGATTTTACAAAAGGCCTGACATGACACGGGGATGTCCGAGCGTTCAGACGTTTACAGGAGACGTCTGAGCGCTCAGATGTTCGCAGGGGAGTCGCGGGAGAGTCGAGAAGAGCCGAGAGGAGCGGGGACCTGGCGAACACACAAATCCCATTTACTTGAGTGTTCCTGAAACAGCGAGACCATTGGACTGTGAGGCCCCGAGCACACACAACACGCACACAGCACACGCGCATCTCGGAGTGCAGCCCGGGTCAAAACCACACCTCCACCCCCAGACACAGCGTTTATGCAACCTGTTCGTGCACTCACAAATCTGCTCTCTAATATACACGTGTTAAAAGTTCAGCAAGATGTATTATTTAGGTCAGGGAGTCTCAGTCTTTTCACATGATAAAATATGTATGGGCAGAACTAGACCAAGACTATATCTGAGCACCAGTACGGACTTGGATGGGAATTGAACCCTCCACTTCAGCTGAAAGAGGCAGTAGTAAAGGTTGTGAGTGAGTCTACAAGTCACAAAAGCTTTATGTTGACAATATGAAATGATTTGACCATGTGTGTTTCATTTAGTTTGTCTCATTTTTGTGTCTGTCTTTTGAAAATAAAAATTTTGAATCCTTAAATTACATTAAACTTTAAATTATTAATCAGATTTTATATACCAACAGTTACTCGTTTTCTGTTTTGTCTCATTCACACATGTTTAACACACAAACCCTGAGTTCTTCTGTCAAATAGAAGACACTTTGTTCCACCTTGTGATGTTGTGACAGTACAGGAAGTGCTCCACTGTGTTTTTAAACTCCACACACCTTCACTAGAATCATTTGGATGATTTCAGCCCGAGATTTTTGTTTTCTCAAACGAAGGCTACGTTTATATGATGACGGTCTGAACAGGAGACGGAAAAGCGGTGTCGCGTCATCACTTTTTATTCCGCATTTAGACAAGAGTTTTCGGGAGGAAATCTGCGTGCATACGGTGACGCGAAAGTGTGTGGAATTTGATTGGGTATGCACAGTGTTGAGGAGTAACAGATTACATGTACCGGAGTTACGTAATCAGAGTACAATTTATGAGTAACTGTGTTCAGTTACAGTTACTGTTTCAATGATGGTAATTGGATTACAGTTACTTTGTTGAAATAAATAGATTACAGAGATTACAGGTATTTTCCTGTTTTCACATTTTGGGCTATATCCCTTTTTTTTTTTTTCTCTCAGTAATTCCACTCATTGCTGGACACTATACCAGGTCTAAACCAGGTCTAAACCTGGTCTAAACCAGGACTAAACCAGGACTAAAACCAGGACTAAACAAGGACTAAACAAGGACTAAACAGGACTAAAACCAGGACTAAACCAGGACTAAAACAGGACTAAAGCAGGACTAAAACCAGGACTAAACCAGGACTAAAACCAGGACTAAAACCAGGACTAAACAAGGACTAAACCAGGACTAAAACCAGGAATAAACAAGGACTTAACCAGGACTAAACAAGGACTAAAACCAGGAATAAACAAGGACTAAACCAGGACTAAACCAGGACTAAAACCAGGACTAAACAAGGACTAAACCAGGACTAAAACCAGGACTAAAACCAGGAATAAACAAGGACTAAAACCAGGACTAAACCAGGACTAACCAGGACTAAACAAGGACTAAACCAGGACTAAAACCAGGAATAAACAAGGACTAAACCAGGACTAAAACCAGGACTAAAACCAGGAATAAACAAGGACTAAAACCAGGACTAAACCAGGACTAAAACCAGGACTAAACAAGGACTAAACCAGGACTAAAACCAGGAATAAACAAGGACTAAAACCAGGACTAAACAAGGACTAAACCAGGACTAAAACCAGGAATAAACAAGGACTAAAACCAGGACTAAACCAGGACTAAACCAGGTCTAAACCAGATCTAAAACAGGATTTAACAGGACTAAATCATGCTGCACGGACCATGTCTCCTCCTCTTCTTCTATCAATAATATTTTTAAAGACTCGGCCTTTTCGTTTTCTTTTATCAGACAAAACATCGTACGTGAAGATTTCCTCGTCTTTGCTTCTCTACAGCAAATCAAGTAATCCAAAGTAATCAGATTACATTACTCACTTTAAGTCATTTAATGGATTACTTTACAAACTAAACACTTCCGATAAAATATTTTGTCGTTTTTACCCACAAGCGTTCTCGTGTAAACAGGCCCTAAAGGTAAAAGGAGCCACTGAACTTAAAAACTATCACTTCACGACATCACAAGGTTGGAACAGAACATTTTGAGCTTTAGAGATGTAGACAAATTAATAATAAAAAGTTACTTGCACAACTCCAGGTATGTTTTTCATGAAGAAACATTTTAACATGCCTTAAAAGAGTTAATTTAGCGTAATACAGGACCTTTAAATTACTCTTACTTAAAGGTTGTATGGAGGATTTTTTTTTGTTTCAAACTGTCAGTCAAAGATTAAAATACCATTACAGAGACGCAGCAGCTTTGTAATTATGATGACAAAAAAAAAAAAAGAATGAAAATCTATCAACTGTGGACGTGTTGAGGCCAGATAAACATCAGCCAATAGAAAACGAGGCTCCCTCATTTTCTATTGGCTGTTAGGTTGTCAATCAAACTCCCTAGTATAACTGATTCGTCGGAGTGCGGGGATTATGTGGTTTACGCAGCGGTTCTTAGAGGCTTTTTCGAACTGTCGCTTCCTCGCATTTCGCACAAAGTTTGTCGCAACGGCGGACGAGAATCTACGACCGGTTCGCCGCAAAAGGAGCAAAGCCAAACAGAGGTGATTCTTGGAGATCTCGTCCAGCGATGGCGCGACCGAAGCAGACGAAGGGTCTAAAAACTAACGCGTCGGTCGCTGAATTACTTCTAGACAGGAAACTTCAACAGTAATTCTGAACGCGCACAAGGACTGTCGCTGTATTTCTCTTCCCTTAAAAAAATCCTCTATACAACCTTTGAGTCGCAAATTTTCGCAAATATTTTTTTTTTAGATTTTTACTTCAGTTATTTCTTGGATCACTATTTTGCACTTCTGCTTGACTTGTATTATTTTCAAGTTACTTTTATTTGAGTAAATTTTATTGGCTTTTATACCCTCATCTGCCGGCCGTTCCTTTAATTTTATTTTTCACTTCTTTTGATTCATTGTACCTACTTTCTTACGTACAGTGTAGTGTTTTGTTCTCAATGTTTTATTTTACCTGAATGAAAATACTCATTTATAGCAATCCATCAAATATGTGTTAAATTGCTTGTTAATGTCACAGTGGAGTTTTTATTTTGTTTTATTTATTGCACAGGTGTGATTGTATTGTAAAATTAACCACTGAAGTGCAAATAAATTACTTTTAAAAGGTGGGATATTATGCAAAATTGACTTTTTGGAGCTTTCTATCACATTATAACCTTCCCTCGTCAAAAACGTGCTCAGAGCGTCAAAAAACAAAAGTGAAATTCAAAATGTTAAGGCGTTGTTTTCAATGAATATAATATTTTCAAAACAATAAAATGTAACATGGTGATCTAAATACGTTACGTGTTCGCGTTCACCATTTTATACTGTACTGTATATCCCTCGTGAAACCATATCTGGAGTTGTATTATTGCTTCATTCATGCTTTTTTCATAAATCTGTTAATCAAGAGTGGTTTTCTCTGAGCACTAAAAAAAAAAAAAAATACTGCATTGCATTTTGCCTGTTTAGTTGCGTCATAGGTAAAACTCCAGACTTCTCCAGCACAGCGTTTAAGCCCATAAACAATCATTTTCCAACGTTTATCTCTGTTTTTTAAAGTTAGAAAATATGAAATATATGCCAAGGCTATGAAAAGCATGTTTAAAAGATAATTTAAGCCCCAAGAATGCATCATATGTATCCTTTAATTTTAATCATCTCTTTTTGCAGCCTTTTTAAATAGTGTTTACTGTAACTTTTACATTATGATCCCAGTTTGTCTCAGTGATAAATGTGCCTGCAGTTTCCCTCTTGTTTAGCTGTTCACTGGTTTTATTCTATTATTTATTTTATTCTCTGTTTTAAATGTCAGGTACAAACTAAATATTTAGCAGAATTGTTCACATTTATATTTGTTAATGCGCTGTAGCGGCTATTTCATATTTTAGATGTGTTTTGGGCTTTAACAGGAGAAAATGCCATTACTTGATATTGACACTGAGGTGGACTTTACAGGTCGTTTAATCAACGTTCCCTGGGGCTGTGATGCTAACTGGAGGCACTATTCTGTCTGACACTTTGTGAGACTTTAAACTGGGCTTTGATTTTTCACAATCTCCAGAAAGAGCTGACTTATCTGGAACTACAAGCAGTGGTGTAGTCGATTTTGATGAAATGAATCCTCTTCCCCTCCCAAACTTGACATGTTGAAATACACACGTGTCATATAGATTGTTTGTTTATTTAAAAAAATAAAATAAATACTCAAAATGATGCGGAATCATGTTATTAACATTAATGCCATTCATAATCACCTACAGAACATAAACCAAAGACTACAACACATGAACCAGGACTGAACCAGGACTGAGTCTAAACCAGGACTGAACCAGGACTGAGGACTGAACCAGGTCTAAACCAGGTCTAAACCAGGACTGAACCAGGACTAAACGAACCAGTCCCTGAACCAGTACTAAACCAGGACTCCAGGACTAAACCAGGTCTAAACCAGGACTGAACCTAACCACTGAACCAGGACTGAACCAGGTCTGAACCAGGTCTAAACCAGGACTGAACCTAGGAAACCAGACTAAACCAGGACTGAACTGAGGACTACCAGGTCTAAACTCCAGGACTGAACCAGGTCTAAACCAGGACTGAACCAGGAACCAGGTCTAAACCAGGTCTAAACCAGGATCTGAACCAGGACTGAACCAGGACTAAACCAGAACCGACTAAACCAGGTCTAAACCACAGGATTAAAACCAGGACTAAACCAAAGACTAAACCAAGACTAATTTCAGACTTGAGAGAGGGAGAGCCAGGAGAAGGTGCCCATGGAAGCAGGGTGTTCGCAAAGCACGACCGGGCGACGGCTGTGCTTATCCCTGTGGCGCGGAGCTCTGCGCCTGTCCTCCTTTCACCTGCAGTCACCCGATCAGGGTATCCCCAGGTTTGACTACTGAAAATGTAAGACTTTTTTAAGACCTTTTTAAGACCACTTAATTGAAATTTAATATCCATTTCTAATAATGACCAACCGACTACCGGTAGTATATCTAGAATCTAAGAGCCACTGTGGATTAAACCTACACTTCCCCATGATCCATCCAATGTCTTCCTCTGCTCTACTGATTATTTACTCATTACTGCTGGCACCAGAAACCAAAGTATTGTTTGCACAAACTCCAAATTAAGATGTTCATTCCCGTTACATGATTTCACATTGTTTTTTTTCTTCCCTCTGTTTAACATTGCACTGCAGCCCGGGTGAGTTTACAAAAAATAGTCTAATGAATTTAAGAGCTTTGTGGAAAAAAAATAACACTTGGACAACATAATTTAAGACATTTTAAGGCCTTTTTAAGACTTTTAAGACCCCGCGACTACCCTGCTGATGTTCTACGCGGGCACACCTTCAGGCCTGTCTCGACACTCAGTCCTGGCTCAGTTCCGGTGTAGTCCTGTTTTAGTCCTGGTTCAATCCTGGTTCAGTCCTGGTCCCTCACGCCTCAGGTCACTATAGAACAGTCCTGCAGATATCATGAGCCTATGCACGTTGCCAATAGCTCCGGTTTGACATTTAGGTTGTAGCTATTTTATATTTGTTATTTTTTTATATCTCACGTCGGGAGAAGTGGATGGACGGCGTCTCCCACGTACCACACCCACAAAACTCCTGACTACAGCGATTGGGATGAGTTGTGCTGCTTAACAACAGCCTCAAACACAAGCTGGATAGCATTTTCAGTTTTTCAGTTAAAGGGATAGTTCAGGATTTTTGATATAAATCTGTATGTCATCCCCGTGAGCAGTGTTGTGCATCAACACTGACTTACCCCCCGAAAGCGCCCGGTGAGCCGAGATGTGACCGGTTTTGGTGCTGGAAAAGTAGTTCGGCAAGTTGTGGGGACTGTATACTAAAGCGTTTTTCTTCTCAAAACAATATGTGTTCAAAAGTGACATTTGCCACAAAACCACCGTCGCAAAAGTCAGACCAGCCGCTATTTCTCTCCGTACGTATCACTGCGCCATGACAGCCGCGCACGGATCCATCACTTTGTTCAGTTGTTTGGCAGTGTTTACATGCGCAGACCGCCACGCGAGAGAGCTAACGAGAGAGCTAGAGCCATAGTATATGAGCTTGTATAAGATACATATGAATATATCTAAAAAATGGTGTGAACTCTTGATTATCCAGGCTGTAACAACAAAAATCTGGCTGAATCTCCACGCACATTTCACTGTTTTCCTGTCACGGACTTTGCGCTGGAAACTTTGGCTTGGCTTTGGCTTCAATGTGGAAACTAAACCAGGTTAACGAAGAAGTGCCCGCCGTGTGTTTACAAGAGGACAGGTTCAAGAATCAGCTGTAACTCTGTGTGCAGTAAATCACTCAGTGTCATGTCACCAGTGAAGCTTCTACAAAATGTAACTTTATAAGTCGACTGTTATTACTATTGTAAAAAATGTCACGACTATTGGCAGCAGCTACGTGGACGTGTGAATGATTCTGTTTCTGTTAGTTGTCGGCATGCTTCAGTCACAGTGTTGGCTCTATGTTCTCTGTGTACGAGTTTATAAATGACGTGATGGTGATTGTCGCTCACTCGGTCTCTCACGGCTCTGCGTCAACTTGTACCACTTCTCTGTCTTTCTCTCTCTCTCTCTGCCCGTTCTAACTCCATCTGGTGAAATTTGGCATCAGTATATTCGGGTTCATAAGGATCTCCCCTTGGGTTTGTGGTAAAGGCAAAGTCTTTATTGTCGGTGTCGTAATCAGACATGTTGTCGCTAACATTCCGAGCAGTAAACAAAGTGAACCAGGCTCATATACTTATGGCTCTAGCTCTCGTTAGCTCTTTTTTGCTGGGCGGCGTCTGCGCATGTAAACACTGACTGGAACGACAGTCGGGCGGCTGTCACCTTGTCACGCGCAAACGCAGTAAAACTTTAAATTACTAAGTCCAGTTTTCTTGCCAAAACACCGATCTCGGTCACGTCTCCGTGGGAAAACCAAATCTGCTGATGACATACAGATTTATGTCAAAATCCTGACCTTTTAAGTCATCCCCTAAACAGGACCATGAACGCTCGTGTTGATCACAAGCTCCTGAAAATGCGCTGTTAAAATCCGTTTTGTCTTGAATTTCGGCAGTGTTTGCTGGTGTGCGTGTTATGCCTCCATGCCAACATTCCACCACAGAGATGCGTGTAGATCATCCCCAACGTAAATATCTGTTATGTTGCCACTCATTCTAAAGATGCAGAATGTCTAAATGTGTTTATCTCCCTAGCAACCGTAGTGCTGCCCTCTTGCTCTTATCATACAGTCTGGTCTCTGGAGTGCACAGGTGTGAGGAGCGGAGCGAGTTGTGCTAATGACACATGATGGCTATGGTTAACTCCACACCTCCAGCAGATGGTAAAGAGATTAGGTTAAGAGCATGTGCGTCGCCCTCATCATCAAACACTCTTCCTCTTACCTCCTCCTCCTCTTCCTCCCTCCCTCCATCTCCTCAAGGGGCCGCTCCTCCTCCCTCTCTTCAAGGCTAACAACACGAGACGAGAGCGCGGATAGCACTCCGAGCGATGGATGTGAGGTGCGAGGGGCGGCGATTAATTCTCTGTACGACGAAGGGCCTCCCGGAGGAGACGCACGCCACGTTCTACCACTGATGTGTGGAGCTGCTGAAGGTCTAATGCAAAAGAGGAGGAAGAAGAAAGAAGGAGACGGGGGGAGGGGCTGACCACAGCTGGGGCGGTAATGGGTCATGAGAGTCATTTAAGGTGATCAAATAGAGTGTATGATGAACACTACAAAAATTAGACTAAGGCTACGTTCAGACTGCAGCCTGAAGTGACCCAAATCCAATTTTTTGCCCCTATGTGAGTGCATCTGATCTTTTAATGACAGTCTGAATGACACAGGTCTATTTTAAATTTTTTTTTCAAATGAGACTCAGGACACTTGGATATGTGCTCCTAAAAGTCTTTATTTTATATAGCGCTTCACGACAGACATTTTTTGTCCCCAAAGTCACTTTACAGAGCATTATTCAGCATTATTCATTCACTCCATATGGTGGTAAGCTACTATTGTAGCCACAGCTGCCCTGGGACACACTGACAGAAGCACGGCTGCCATGCCAATCGGCGCCATCAGTCCTTCGACCGCCACCATCACTCACACACACATCACTTTCATACTAGGCAATGTGGGTGAAGTGTCTTGCCTAATGACACACAATGACTGAATTGATTGTATTTTAATTCGACCTTGACTATCAACTGTTCATGGAGACCTGTAACATGTTTAGGGTTGATGGGGGAAACAGAGCGCCTGGAGGAAACTCATCCAGACACGGGGAGAAACATGCAAACTCCACACAGAAAGGCCCAGGCGACCCGGGGATCAAACCCAGAACCTTCTTGCTGTGAGGCATGAGTGCTAGCCTTTCAGCCACCGTGCCGCCAAAACTGATAAATATCTAATCTTTTGACATGCGACTTCAGCCTTAATGGCCAGGTCTCATTCATCCCACCTACACGTCATCAATGTGACTATTCTGCGCTGAAGTAGGCGGAAACTGGAAGAAAGCCACAACCATGGTTGGACGACAATGCCAGAGAATTTTCAAGCTCTGAAGGCTCAGAGTCTAGTCAACATTGGGGAAATAAGCCACCGAAGACGTGTTTCCTCCTGCAAGAGTGGTAGGCGCTCACAAATGTACACAAACGCTCTTCTCGTCAAACGAAAATTATGTGTGAACTCTGTCAGGGAAGCAGTGAAGCACATATCAGTCCCAACACTCGTGCACCCACACGTTCCTTTCTACGCACGTCGCTGCCACTGCCCCACAAAACGCCACGACCAAAAACCTCCTTCTCCTTCTCAGTCTCCTCCTTAAAACAAATAAGCTGTACATGTTCCGGCACCGGTCCGACACCAACTTTAAAATCGTCAGGTGCTCGATGCTCACGTCCATGTTTAGGCGACTTCCGTAAACACAGAGCACGCTCGCTGCATGTGACGTCGTCGTGTCCTCCAATGCGCATGCGGGATACTTTTTGGGCGTTTAAAGCTCACACTGGAGATCACATACAAGTCGCATTTAATTGGAAATGTGAACGACCTTGCAATCTGGAAAACTGAGCATTAAGCCCTGCAGTCTGAACGTAGTCTTAGATATGATTATTTCAGAGGAATGACATAAAAAGGACAGTTGAAGATTGGACAGACTGGTGAAATTTAAACCCTCCATTCATTCAAAAGAGGAGTAGTGGATTGTTTGACCACCAACCAGAACTTTTGATCCTAGAGACCACTGGCCAATGTTGCCAAGTCTGCTGTCTTTCCACGGAAATGGGCAGCATTTTAAGAGAATAATACTAAATTGTGAATTTCCGGGAGATGAGGTTGGACGTTAAGGTAGTAATGGTTCATAGAGTCTCTTCAGGTGAAAGGGCTTGTACACTATTTTATTCCTTTTTATTTGTGCAAATGCGTCTTGCCCCAGCACAGATATATTGTATAAGCAGCTCTTGAGGTCAAATTAAATCCACTTTCTGCACTGTCTGTATCTAATTAGGGGGGTGGGATTAAATAAGTTTTCTTTTTCTCACTCCTTTTTGGGCCATTTTTTTATAAATTTTTTCGTTGTTGTTATTTCTGTTATGTGTTCCATTGTAAAAGAATGTACATTTCTTATTTGCCCAAAATAAATACATAAATCAAATCATCAAATCAATTACGGCGTGTTTTATTGTCCGAGAGTTTTGGTTAGCATTACAGTGACTGCAAAACTTGGATTCGTTTTTGAGCATTAATTTTTCATGGAACAGGTTTGAGCAGGAGCTGAACTACAAAACTACAAATGAGCAAAATGTGAAGATGTGTCTAAATATGACCGGTGTAAATTCCCAACATGAGGCACGTTGGCTCATCATTTAGATCCTTTGCCCACTACTGTGAAGGTCAGAGCTCTGAAAAATGCATAGTACCCTTGTGTCCTTGGGCAACACATAAGTGGCTCCGGGAGGAAAAACATGCTGCGTTTTACAACCAACATATTTGAAGGTCTAATGCAAAAGAGCAGTAAGAAGAGTGGAGAGGTTTGGAGGCTGGATTAAAGCCGGGGCGGTTATGGATTTTTTGTTATAAATTTGTGTAACCTTGAGCAGTAAATATGAAAGCGCAAGACTGCCAAAAAAGCTACATGCCACGCTTCTAAACATATTTGCTTTACTTGGTTTGAATGGTTTTCCAATGTCGAAAAGAGCATGCTTATTCATTATAATTTGCAGAGGCGGCCGTCTAGAATCTGACTCATACGGCGGAGTTCGCATTTCAAACATAGACGGAGGTAAAATGTAATGCTGGAAAGAGTCGTTGGTGCGCGGGTACGAGAACAGGTCATTTCACCTCCAGACGGATTCAAGGCTAAACGGTGCCCACCAGTCGCTACAGAACCTCTAAAGCAACCCAGTCAAACAGAACCGCGACATGCCGCTCACTGTATTTCTCCTGAACGCGTGGAAACCTGTCCTGGATGAATGGAGGCTTAAAGAGCCAAAACCTAAAAGATATTTATAGGTGGTGACTCTTGCAATGCTGTGTATGAAAGACAGGACAGTGTGGAATCAATCAGCTTTACTCTTGTGACAAACATATAAATACTATATTAATATATCTTCGCACATTTCAGGCACACTGGTCCTCCTCTGCAGCTCCAATGTGCTACTCAGGAGACGGGGACAATTACCAAGATATTACACAGAGTTTACAAATCACATGACTCTCAATTATATAAATCACGTATCATCATTCAGGTCCTCTTACAGTTTACGTCACGCTGATCAGATATTTTTTGTTGTCCCAAGAGTCAAAAAACAAACAGGAAAATATGCATTTAAAAAGCCCCTTCTGATTGGAACAATCTTCCCTCATCGATTCGTGCATTAACTTAAATAAATACGGAACTCAGCTCCAAATTCGTCCCTATAACTGCAGGCCTTGAGTTTCATTTGACTGGAACCAAGCGCTGTGGGCGACATCACACTCCCTTAGTCCACTTCTTTATACAAACTGCGCTAACATGAGTTTTTATTACCTAATTTGCACATTTGGAATCAGGAAGGACACTGTTCTAAAATCCATCTATTCGTCTAAGCGGGCACTCCCACACTTCATTCACCTTAGACACTTCCTGCAGTTCCTCCGGGGGGAGCCCAAGGTGTTCCCAGGCCAACGGAGAGACATTGTTCCTCCAATGTGTCCTGGGTCTTCCCTGGGGTCTCCTCCCGGTGGGACGTGCCTGGAACATCTCCCGAGAGAGTCGCCCAGGAGGCATCAGGAACAGATGCCCGAGCCACCTCAACTGGCTCCTCTCAACGTGGAGGAGCAGCGGCTCTACTCCGAGCTGTTCCCGTGTGACTGAACTCCTCACCCTATCTCTAAAGGCTCAGCCACCCTGCAGAGGAAACTAATTTCGACCGCTTGTATCTGCGATCTCGTCCTTTTGGTCATTACCCAGAGCTCATGACCATAGGTGAGGGAAGGAACATAGATTGACCAGTAAATCGAGAGCTTTGTCTTTCGGCTCAGCTCCCTCTTAATCACAACGGTTCGATACAGTGACTGCATCAGTGAGTGCGTATACATGCACATCAGTAACCCGGTTATTAGCCATATCCCGGTTATGTCAGTATTCGGGTTACTGCGTATACATGCGCACTGAGAAACCGGGATACTCATATCCGCGTATACATGATCAAATGGAGTATCCCGGTTTCTTGACATAATCTTACAAATGCGCAGGTGCAAAAATTTACTTAAATCAATTTCATAAACCAGGAAAAATACAAACCGTGAGCTCCTGTAGCATAAGAAGCTAAGGAGCTACGAGATCTCCCACAATCCACTGTGCAGATTCTTCATTAAAATCTTCTGCATAAATAAACTCAACTTTACAACATATAAACCATAAACACTATAGAGCCACATCAGCCCGTTTGATCAGATAATTCAGCTGTGATCACATTTGTTTACGTTTTACAGAAACGAAACTTAAGACCGTAGGCTAATTAGCATAAACTGTTAGCAGCGATAAAAACAACTCGCTCCTTGCGCCGCTGATGCGATCAGTTTCTTTTGGACTAAATGACACGACTCTGTGGATTATGTGTGTTATTTCTGTGACAGAAGAGGCGCTAATGATGGTAAGTGTGTTCTGTGCATATAGAGTATAGGAGATAGTTCATGTTTTAGTTTTCAGCGGTCGTACGAGTGCAGATTGTACGTGTGCAGGTTTAGCGCAGCTCTTTATTTTACAGTCATTTCACTCGTTTGGTCACTTTATTTATGTTGGTCAATTTATTTATGTGACTACTGTTGTGGTGAAAGGCTGGAAAGTGTCTTTTTGACGCATGCGCACTCAACTTTATGTTGCAGTAACCGGGGTACTGCGTATACATGCCACAAGTAACCCGGTTATTATCGGAATAAACCAGCTACAGTAACCCGGTTTCTAATAACCGGGA
This sequence comes from Boleophthalmus pectinirostris, assembly GCF_026225935.1. Lineage (NCBI taxonomy): Eukaryota > Metazoa > Chordata > Actinopteri > Gobiiformes > Gobiidae > Boleophthalmus > Boleophthalmus pectinirostris. Next base: position 5,471,130 of record NW_026571207.1, on the reverse strand, counting down.
TACTGCCATAACCGGGTTACTGAAACCGGGTTACTGCGTATACATGCACCATCAAGAAACCGGGATACTCAAAAAACCTGATCATAACCAGGTTACTGATGTGCATGTATACGCACTCAATGCCTCTAGTGACTTCAAGTATCTCAGAGTCTTGTTCATAAGTTCACTGTTCCTGCAAATGTAGATGGTGTACTAGTAGAACAGAGGGCCTCAAACATTTCACACCAAGTACCACCTTAGAAAATAAGTGGCTTTTCGACTACCACAAGTTCTAAACCAGGTCTACAGCAGGACTATTCCAAGTCTAAATTAGGGCTAAACTAGCTCTAGAATAGGACCCTCCCTTTGGTACAGTACTGCTCACCGAGGTGTTTGAACCATTGGTGTAGGATCTTTAACCGTACGTCAGTTTTAACTTTAAACGTGTAAATTTTCTGGTGGAGGGTCCGTCAAATGCTTGTCTCCATGGAGATGCTATTGCTTTGTCTGGGATGATTCACAGTATGGCATTAAGTCTTCATGGAGACCAAACCAGACCAAATTACATGTCAGATCTGTGGAGAGGTGACCCCGCTTATGTCAGAATTCCAGTTTTTCTTGGTATTTCTGAGCTATAAAACCCACCGGTAATTGAACAAATGTAAGGCAGAGCTGTTTCATGTCATACTGTGGAACATTTCAGGCAGAACAATGACATATCCATAGAAACAAGCAGATGGCGGACCCTCAACCAGACAATTTACGGAATGCACCTTTAAGCGAAAAAAAGAAGTTGGTGTCGTATCCGTAACACACATTTCGTAGCAAACTGAAACTTGAGTTAATTAATCGCTAAGTTAGCATGACAGAACACATGATTGACAGGTTGCTGCTGCTGTTCTGCTGATTTTAAGCATAACAATAATTACTTAGCTGGAGGGAGATGAGGAGTGTGGCAGACTTTTGTTAACAGGAACACGGCTCGCTGACAGCTCGAGCAGATTGATGGACTTTTTTCCTTCTCTCCAGGGATACGGTGAGGAGTCTGCATTTCTATCAACACAAAACTTTGCACAAGCTCCTTCCAGTCAGCACACATTACTCAGAACAAGTTTCAGTTCTTCCTTAAAGGTGCATTACGTAACTTTTCTGGTGGGGGGGTCTGCTACCTGATTGTCTCAGTGGAGTTGCACTCTCAGCACGGAACGGTTAAGAGTGTATTGTTTATTTCGAACACATTTGTACGGCTCCTTACCTGAAGACACTTTATACTCAAAAGACTCTTTATTCAAACAATAGAATGTGATTTTCAACATTAAATCGTAGTACTTTATTTTTTTATTCCCTTACCTGTGTAATCCCTCAGTGGTTCATGGACGTCTACTAGTTTATGTGCTCAAGATTAGTCTAAAACTATTCAGGGAAGGTTCATTTCTGTCCTGTCAGTGGAACTTTTTAGTATCGACACCTGCTCAAATGAGTATCTAGATTCAATAGCATTTTTATCATTGATTTATCTGATTTTTGACACAACCCAATTGTGGAACATTCTTGGTGTACAATGTTTGGAACAGGATACTTGTGATTAAAGGAACCCATACAAGCAAATGTTAGACTCTCCACTAGAAGCTGCATAGTGCCACCTAGTGTCTCTGCTCAATTTAATTTCTCTCCAGCGACTAGGTCAGGAATCAGAATCATAAACTAGACGGTTCGCAAAAACCCTGGAAGTGCGAGTTCAGGCACCAGCCGATCAGCGAAGAGGCAGACATTCTGGGTTGGCAACGATTCCCGAGATTGAGGATTTAAAGCCGGAACAAAAAAAATGTTTGGTGAATTTTATCAAGGGGAAAGACGTTATTGCCCTTCTTCTTACATTCCTTCATTACATACGTCAAGACCAAATAGCAGCGATTGGTTAAATGATAAAAAGTACCCACCTACCTTTGAGCGAACGAATTCTAACACTGCGAGGTCAGATGGTTTCTACGAAGTGAAACCAGCTGATGAATCAGGCTAGCATATCACCTTTACAATCAGATTATACTGCAGTTATACTACTATTACTACTACTACTGCTACTACTTAGGGGTGTATAACGATATCCAAGTCTCATGATACAATTTCATCACGGAATGAACCTCATGGTACGATAGTTATTACGATATTTTGTGGAGGTAAACAAAACTGTGAATATGCTTCTTTTTCCTCTTAAAATGCCTTGACAAGACTTAATCCAAAGAACTACAACTTAAAATGGCTGAGAACTGTTATTTCTTGTTGTAGTCTGCACTGAAATGGAGCAAAGGATCATGGTCTCTGTAGTTCCCTCTGTCTTTTTTTTTTTTTTTTTTTTTAGCTATTGCTGCACCATAACTCTTAATTTAAGCAAAGAGACTTGTAATTCGATATATTGTGACGGTCCACGATGTTATTGTGAGAACTTTGACGATACGATATCATGATGTTTTGGTTATTGTTATATCCCTACTACTCCTCATACTACTAATACTACTACTACTACTACTATTACTATTACAACTATTACTACTACTGCTGCTGCTGCTGGTTGTCTTCTTATTAGACAATTGTAAGTAAAAGATGATGGGTTACCTTTTTAGTCTAATATAGATGAACAGCAAACTACCACTACTAGTACTAGTAGTACTACTCCTACTGCTACTACTAATACTAATACTACCGCTACTAATACTAATACTATTGCTTCTTATTAGACAATTATAGGTAAAAGATGATAAATTATCTTTTTTAGGGCTTTTTTAGTCTACTATACATGTAGATGAAAAGCAAACTACTACTACTACTACTACTACTACTACTACTACTACTACTACTACTACTACTACTACTACTACTACTACTACTACTACTACTACTATTGCTGCTAGTTATCTTCATATTAGACAATTATACATTAAAGATGACATATTACTTTTGAAGATGAAAAGCAAACTACTACTACTACTACTACTACTACTACTTTTTCTCTTACTACGAATACTGTTAACTACTACTACTATTGCTGTTGATTGTCTTCACATTAGAAGTATAGTAAATGTCTAAATCCCTAAAAAAAGATGACATATTACCTTTTTTTTTTTTTAGAGATCTTTAGATGAAAAGCAAACTACTAACTACTACTACTACTACTACTACTAATACTAATACTAATACTACTAATACGACTATTGTTGATGGTCGTCTTCTTATTAGATAATTATAGGCAAAAAGATGATGTATTACCTTTTTTTAGGGATTTTTAGTCTAATATAGATTAAAAGCAAACTATTACTACTACTACTACTACTACTACTACTACTACTACTACTACTACTACTACTGCGCTCTCTTTTAAATTTTATAATATTATTTATGTGTTGACTTGTTTTTATTGTGATTTTAATGTATTTCTTATTCTGTAAAGCACTTTGAATTACTTTGTTTACAGATTGTGCTGTACAAATAAACTTGCCTTGCCTTGCCTTGCCTAATACTACTACTACTATTACTACTACTACTATTTTATTTTATTTTATTTTATTTTTATTTATTTATTTGAGACAGGGACAGCGCACAATTTTTGCATTTACCTTAACAGGAGAGATGCATTGTATGGCAAACTAATACTACTCCTACTCTTTACTACTAATACTACTACTTTTTAGACTACTACTACTACTACTACTCTTACTACCAATACTAGTACTAATACTATTACTACTCATACTACTGCTATCGCTGCTTGTTGTCTTAATATTAGATAATTAAAATGTAAAATGATGACATATTACTTTTTTTTTTAGGGATTTTTTGTCTAATATAGATGAACAGCAAACTACTACTACTACTGCAAATACTACCACTACTACTACTGCAATCACTTTAAATGATGTTGAATATGTAAAGAGGGAGATGAAACATGAGATGAAACAAGTGTCCTAATCAAGACACTTAAAGTGACGCTCCTCATCAAATGCGGAGCCACTTTTGTTGAATTACTTACGCGCTCGTTAGTCATTACATAACCATATATATCTGAAAATAAAATCTATGAATGAAGGGATCTACACTGAACACGAATGATGTCTAATACTGTCATATTTTTCACACATTTTACTATTGTTCAATTACCACTAATATTATGACTACTACTAACTTACTGATACTACTACTATTACCTTATCATGGCATTTTCAGATACTTTCAGAAAATGCAGGGGATGTCCAATGACTAAAACCCTACAATGTTAGTTGATAGATACTAGGTAATACAAGGAGTGTTAGTAATGAAGGCATAAAAGTGAACACGGACTTTAAAATCTGTCCATTAATCACTCCATAGAACTTAAAGCAGACATGCCCAAACTATGGCCCGTGAGCAAAATGTGGCCCTCAGACAAATTTTTATTGGCCCTCAGGCTTCCAGGTGAATTAACCCCAATTAAAAATTAACTTTTTACTGCAAGGTTTTTGAAAATCTACCTTGATAAAGCTAATATTTAGTATTTAGTGTGTGGTTTTAAGGATCTTAGCACAAATAAAGTCTGATGGCTCATTCTAACGTGTTAAACATGCACATATTTTAATTATTCACTGTACTGAGCACCAGTCTACGCCCTCGATCAGCCCTCTGCTTCATCTGTGTTTAGAGATGTGGCCCTTGATGAAAAAAGTTTGGACACCCCTGACTTAAAGTATGAACTAGGCTGGTTCCACCTAGTGCCTTTGCTCAATTTAATTTCTCTCCAGCGACTAGGTCAGGAATCAGAATACGCTAGACTTTTTGCAAGAACCCCAGAAGTTGTAGACCACACATCAGCCAATCAGTGAAGAACTGTGAAGCCATGATGTCAAACTCAAATGTCTGTCTGAGTCCCTTTTGTGGTGCAGCACAACAGTAAACAAAGCGGTCGAGATGGATGTAGACGAAGACAGACATTCTGTGTTGGCAACGATTCCCGAGATCGAGGATTTAAAGCTGGAACAAAGAGAATGTTCGGTCAATTTTATCAAGTTGAAAGACATTAAGACTTCTTCTTCTTACGAGATTTGGGAAAAGCTTAATATACAAGTTCGTCCGGTTAGCGGCGCATAACACACGTCACGGCCAAATAGCAGTGATTGGTTAAATAAAAAAGTACCCGCCTACCGTCGAGCGAACGAATCCTAATGCTGCGAGGTCAGACGGTTTCCATGAAGTGAAACTGGCTGATGAATCACACTATCTCAGAGGGGCAATTCAAGCAGATTCAGCAGTTAAAATATAATAAGAGGCTCTGTTCACGCTTAAGTCACAAACCAGGAAGACGTTTTTTGAAAGATGCAATGACAACTTCTGGTGTAGTTCCCGACACTGGGCTCGCCGATCTACTGTGATAAAACCCACTGAAGTAAATGTGATCAGCGGTAAAATGAAGACTGCTATGTGCTGTTTGGAATCATCTTGAATTTGGTGACCTCGTCTCTTCTAATCGCTTCTACCCAGTGCGCTCGGACTTGTGCCTCAGTGGGGAAATGATGAAAACTGAGTTACCGTTGGAATTGTTGAGAAGCCGAACATAACAGAATGCTACAACGACATGGAGATGAAGAAAACTGGTCTTGGGAAGTTGTGATCGCATCTTTCCAAACGTCTTCTTGGATCGTGACATAAGCGTGAATAAGTCAAAAGTTTCAGTGCAACAGGAGGACTGGTCAGGTAGGGTCAGCAGATCTGTGCCAGGGAAGGTCAAGGAGAGGAAGCGACCTTAGGGCAAAAGGAACCCTCCTCTGTCCTACAGCCTTGGAATCACAGCCAATGCCCAAGCGGAAGTTTTAGGAAAAATAAGTGTCCTCATGAATTTTAGAGAGGCAGGAGAATCTGAATGTCTGACGCAGAAGTTCGGTTTCTGATGAACTTGAAATCTGCGCGTTCAAGTCTGGCTGTGCTCTTCAAGTCTGATTATGCTTCCACAAAGGAGGTTTAAATAGGAACGAAGAAGGACAGCTTGGGGACATGCTGGCCAAGATAAAATGAGAAGAGCATAGCACGCCGCTTCAGTAAGACGAGTGACGAGGTGTCTTTGCTGAGCCTATGCAGGGGAAGCAAAATTCTAACTGAGAACTAAAAAGTGTTGAATTTCCATATTTTGGAGTTAATCAAAAATGAGAAAATGAAGACTGCTTTTAATAATAACAAAATCAAAGAGTTCATTCTGCAAAACATAATACTTTATCTTTATCTAATCATCTGTTAATATCATAATCATATGTTAATAGCAGCTTTTATGTGTTCAACTAGAGCATTCCAAACTTTCAGTCCATCATGTGAATTATGACTTTCATTTGCCATATTTTTTGGACTATAATCACTTATGACACAGTATGAGTCACATAAGCCCAAAAATGCGTAACAAAGAAGAAAAAAAAATCAAATATAAGTTACACTTTTTGGGGGAAATTTATTTTATAATAACAACAGAACAGAGAACAACAGACTGTTAACGTCACATATGAACAGCTCTTCAGATAAACTATAGTATAAACAACAGAACAGAACAAGTTTATCAAACTCCATCTCACTCCAAATCACTAAATCCATTGAATTCTTCATCCTCGGTGTCGCTTCTGACTCTCTCTGCGACCTCCAGAGGTAAACAGAGCATCGCTTCCTCTTCTGTGTAGCTGTCGTCAGACTCAGCATCAATTCCAATTAGAATTATTCCGACCTTTCTGAATCCCGACAGGATGGTTTCGGTGTCACTGAAGTTCAGGCTTTGTCCATCCATCCAGTGACTTCAAAAAAGTTGCATAGTGCACTCTCCCGGTGTCACAAGTTTCTCACTCACTCCAAACTTTCTTTCTGCTGCTCGATTACCATTTTCAAGTGAATATTTCACGACTTGCAGCAGCACAGAGGCTCTTTCTGCAGGAGACATGCGCAGTAGAGTGAAGTGACAGTGGTACAGGAGTAATGGGAGCAGCAGATCCTGACACACAAGGCTAGAGCCTCTCACTGCTGTCAGTGTGAAAATTCTATAGTATAAGTCGCAGTACCACCCAAACCATGAAAACAAAGTGTGACTTATAGTCCAAAAAATGCAGTATATTTTAAAATATAGGAAACAAATGCACCAGCTCAGGGGACTGTCTCTATGTTCTTAACTCTTCCTGGACTAGACGTGTTGCCAAGTGATTGTTGATCATTGAAAGCATGAATATCGCATGCTTTGCCTACTAATTATGTGTCAGAGGAAATGCTCCACACCGGGGTAGAGTAGAGTAGGGCCAAGAGGGGCTGGTGGAAAGTGACTTTAAGTGTCCCCTGGGGCCAGGACAGGAGCCTGGTGGACTGTCGCGCTCCTCCAGGGGTGTGCTTATTCCTCCACTCTCCTCATAATGAGAGCTGTGATTAGACTGTGATCAGGCTGAGGACTCACCTGCTGCTGCTGCTGCTGCTGCTGCTGAGTCTGCTGTCCATCAGGGCTCAGATGGAAGCCCCAGGGGTCCACCATTCCCCCGTGGAGCCCCACTCTGCCATTAAAGACAGACACTACTGCTAACACTCCACACCACTCTACACACTTCACTTGGATTATATTTGATCAACTTCTTTCTATTGATTCATACATCATCATTTCATCTTTTCATATAGGCACAGGGACCTACAGAACTGTATGGGAGACTCACTGTTTTTGAAAGCAATATCCAAACTTGTGATGCACAAATGGATAACCTTATTATCTGTTATGGATTGGCTCCACACACTTGTCATATTCATCATGTGGCTTAAAGTTCACCTGACAACACTCAGGTCTTGGGGGTTGAATAATGGCACCACTTTCTGAAGCTGTTGTGGGGGGAAAAAAAAAAATCTCACTTTTATTTATTTATACTGAAAGAGAAGGCGGCGAACTTTGTGCCACATTAGAGGCCCAGGAATTACAGAGATATGAACCATACACCAGGTCAACAAATCTGCAATGTGACACTAAAACAGCAAATCCATGTGATGTTATGTGAGCTCAACCCACTCTTAGTCAGAAAGAAGGAAGTATTGTTTTGTTTTTAACACATTTTCACTTGCCTCTCAATTAAAAATGTAAAAACCAATATGAGTCATTCTGGCTGTTATGGCAATTGCATTCATCCTTATTTCTTGTTGTATACAAACAATTAAAATCAAGATAAAAAATATATATTATATTGCAAGATTATTGAAACACAAATGAAAGAAACATCTCCAATACCTGATTCAAATAAATAAATCATGATTATCAGTTCTATTTCTTTCCTAGAGTCCCACCTGAGCAGGCGCCTCATGGAGATACAAAAACAATGTGTGAAATGACCCCCAGGACTTCCAAGTCTTCCATACATTTATGTCAGACATGAGGCAGATGGAAAATGTGTGCCTCTTTGGTTTAAGAAAAAAATAAATCATAAAAAAAATAAAATAAATTAAAGTATAATGTATGATGTGTTTTTTGTTCATTTTATACATTTTTCAGGATTTTTTTATTTTTTATTTTTCATTAAAGTATAAAAATACAAGTGTATATTTTATATTTTTCACTGTAAAAATTCTTCCTGAGGAGTGTGGAACCTGTATTTGAATCAAATACAAAAAAAAAAAAAAAAGTTTGCCCTCTGGCACAAACTTCTCAAAGTCTTTGTGGAGATGTGAGTCTGGCCACCCTTGAATCTTTATGAATTATTCCCTGCATCACATTTTGAGTCAGAACCGAACATGCAAAATGCAATTAGAGTTTTTTTTATTTTTTTTCATTTTTATTTTTCAGTGACACATGTGAAACAGAGGAGGTGTCATGTGTGTCCCTGACTGGTTAATCATCCTGTCAGTCACGCTCTTGCGAATTTGGATGACCAATCTCGCATCTTAAAGTGATGAAGAAGTGTACTCTGGATCCCAGGCAACAAGTTCAGATGGGTACGATTGACAGGTGGATTAGCCAATCAGGGACACGCACGGTCAGTACGTATGAAAACAAATAAGGCTGTTTATGCTAAAAAAAAGATATCAGAGGGGCCTGAAAAACATCAGTGATCAAAGCACTAAACTTTGCTCATCTGAGGAGAAAGAAATGTAATTTTGTTCTGAATGATGAGTGCCCAATAAGCTCCTTTGTTTCACATGTGTCACTGAAATAAACAAATCTGATTGGACAGAGGGAAGAAACAGACAGAGTGCGGACCAGACTGATATCAATCTGCACTGATGTGTGTCAAATCACACGAGGGCTAACTAATAGATGTGAACCTCTCAAATCTTCTCATATAATCCCATAATCCTCTGAATTCATGTACAAAATTTTAACCAACACACAATTTCTTACAACTTGAATTTCCCATCACAGCCGACTTGATCCGAGGTGCCCATATTTGCCTGTGGGCCCCTGTGCGGAGGATGTGGAGCTGAAAATAGCTGCTGCGCGGTGGGGCCCACATGTGGTGCTCTGATGCTGCGCGGTGGGGCCTATGCGCACGGCTCCGTCACAGAGCAGCCCGTGTGGAACGCAGATAAGAGCAAACACAACAACAGGCCTGTCATATGCAATCACAGGGAACATGGCTGACAGCTGTCACAGCACCTGAAGGAGAGGCTTTGAGCGCTCAGCCAGAGGTGCTCCAGGAGGCAGTCTGTGAGGTACTGCTGCTTCTCACGAAAAAACAGAAACTACAACTACTACTACTACTACTAGTACTACTACTACAAGAGTACAAGTGTCATAGTTTAGGTTTTTAAAGTGGGATTAAAGACCTGAGGGGCGGGGGGCAGGGTCTGGATGACCATAGACTAGAGCTGGCGATATATTTTGCTACATCTCAATATATGATATATATCTCAATATCTATACAGGAAAAATAATCCCCCGAAACAACTTCGGCACAAACAAAAATGTCAAATTCCACAAGGTCATTTTTATCAAAGTGCAAAAAGGTTGGCAGTTCATGCAGGAACAAAGTGCTTCTGCAACTTAAAAAAAAAAAAAAAGAAAAAGAAAAATCCCTGTGTACAAAAATAATAATTTAACTGTAAAATAAAGGAAGAAATAATACATATTAACCTCTTTTCATTCAAAAATAAAATAACTCAACTCAAGCTCATTTTCGCATTAACTCTTTTAACCGTGCGATAACCAGAACCATGAGCTCCTTTAGCAGAGAAGCTCAGGAGGTTCCTTATTTTAATAGATCCATGTTTGAGCGATAAGGAGCTCTGAGGTATCCCATAAGTCACTGCACAAATCAAACTGAACGTTTCCAAACACTATTGTAGAAGTTCTACACTGCAGCAGATTATTGATCAAAATCATCTGCATAAATAAACTTTACAACATAAAAACCATAACTACTATTGAACCACAACAGCCCGTTTGATAATATAGTTCAGCTTTGCACACATTCGTTTACATTTTACAGAAATGGAACTTAATACCACATGGCTCATTTGCATAAACTGTAATCACTGAGAAAAACAGCACGCCCCTTGTACCGGGCGAGAGGTGAGAGATGGTCACACTAACCTGTATTCCACTGAGTCGTGCCGCATCAGCGCACAAGAGCTGTTTTTTTTTTTTTTTTTTTTGTTCTTTGCTTAGTTTATGCTAATTAGCCATGCGGTTTTAAGTTTCATTTCTGTGAGACTTGTGCAAATCTGCATTAAACACATTATAATGTCAAACGTGCTGATGTGACTCTAGAGTGGTTACGGTTTATATGTCATAAAGTTGAATTTATTTATGCAGATTAGTAGTGCAGATAGTAATAATAATGATGATAATTTTAATATAAAAACATTAATGATTGAATCAATAATCGATTGTTAATTCTCTTGACGATCGATTAAGAAAATTTTATCGAATGCCCATCCCTAGTCTATATAACTGCAAGTCTCGATGAGCTTCATTTGACTGGAGCCGAAACGTTATGGGTGAAGGGGAGAGTGAGGGGAAGAAGGGGCGTGATCTGGACTTTGACAACACAAATAATATAATTTTCCCTACAAAATTCTAATAAAAATGAAATCCTTAAATGCCCTTGTGATAATACGATCTGACTGACTGCAAGTGTTTAAAAGTATCTATTGTAACTGATGGATTTTGTCTGTGAAAGTTGGACTCTTTTTAATGGATACCATATTCTAAATGTGAAATTGAGCATGGCTCAGAATGACATTTTTGCCCTTTAGATTCTCAACCTTGAACAACTTTTTACTGAGAAACGATCAGCGCTAGAACAGAGACGGGACTTTCTTTAATCACCGAAGTCACACAGTAAAAGAATGTCAGAGTGAACTCTTTTGTCTTATGAAATGTGAGTTTTAAATAAACGCAAGGTCGTGCCAGATGTACTTGGAGCAGTGGAGCAACTGCAGCATGTGAACAGGAGGAATTGGAGACTCTGCCACCTGCTTGCCTAAAATGTTCCACAGTATCACATTAAAGCCATATATCTTGCATTTACAGGTGCTTTATTGCAAAAATATCTTAAAAACATGAATTTGTACTGTGAGCTGCGTCGCCTCTCCACAGATCCGACCTGTAATTAGACAAGGTGGCACTTGCTTGTCTCTGTGGAGTGTTTTAACAGGGCTTGGAATATTTCTGTGGAATATTTTAGACCAGTAGAGCTGACAAATGATTATTTCTATTGTGAATTTATTTTTTCAGAACACAAGTTTTAACAAAATAAAGGTCAAAGTATGATCACTGATTAAGAATATTTCTGAATAACTTTTATTATTCATGAAAATCTTTTGATTAATAATGTTGCTGTCTTTGTTCAAAAAAAGGGATTTGTGTTTTAGAGCTTGTTCAGATAACAATCAAGATTATCTGAAGTAATTTAAAAAAAATAAAATACATTATAATAAAAATATGTGTTTTTTCATGTTGGTTTGTATTTACTGCACTGAAAAAAACTAAACATTACAACCGTACCTATTCATATTTATCACAGAAATGTTGTTCCTCTTGTTTTCATATTCTAGTCTGATTCATCAGCCAATTTAACTTTGTGGAAAATCTGACCTCGCAGGATTAGGATTCGTTCGTTCGATGGTAGGCAGGTACTTTTTTTATTCAACCAATCGGTCATAATGCGCCAAATTCTGTAGGAAGAAGGGCAATAATGTCTTTCCCCTTGATAAAATTCACCAAACATTCTCTTTGTTCCGGCCTTAAATCCTCGAGCTCTGGAATCGTTGACAACACAGAATGTCTGTCTTCGTCTACATCCATCTCGACCACTTTGTTTACTATGTTATTAGGTTCTTTTTTTCAGACCTAGAGTGTTATTTCATACCTGACAGTTTCGACTGCTCACTAGCGTCTTCCTCAGAGTGGTCACGTGATGTTGCTGTGACGTGTCCAGTCAGCTGATTTAAACACGACAACGAAACAAAAAGCAGAACAGGAACAACTCAAATCGGCCATTTCTGACCATTGCAAAAGAGAGAACCACGTTATGGATTGGGATGGAGCAAACATCATTGGGACAGAGGAAAACAAACATCGCCGCTGGATTAAAGAAGCAATCGAAATAAGGAAACGTGCCCACAGGACTGTAAACCGGGACGAGGGGGCTTTTTTACTCACACACACCTGGGATGCTGTCCTGAGGAAGTGGGACTGCAGATGGCGCTGTCGTCCTGCCTCCACCGGTAGGAAGACAGCGCCAAAACCTGTTTAAATCAGCTGACTGGACACGTCACAGCAACATCACGTGACCACTCTGAGGAAGACGCTAGTGAGCAGTCGAAACTGTCAGGTATGAAATAACACTCTAGATCTGAAAAAAAGAACCTAATAACATAGAATATTGGAAGACCAAATGAATCTCATTGGACACTTTGTTTACTGTTGTGCTGTACCACAAAATGGACCCAGACCGGCGCTTGAGTTTCATGGCTTCACAGGTCTTTGCTGATTGACCGGTGCGCGGTCTACAACTTCCGGGGTTCTTGCAAACCGTCTAGTGTATTCCAATTCCTGAAATACTCGCTGGAGAGAAATGAAATTGAGCGGAAGCAAAAGGTATAGCAAAAAACGTTTGTATCTCCATGGAGACACATGGGTTTAACTTTGCACTTCCATGGAATCATACATGCGCCACACTTCAGCCACATTCATCATTGCAGCCCTACAAAACAACAAGAAACATTGCAGTGTGCACCTTCAGTTTAAAGAAGACCTGTTGTCCTTCTTTGTGCTTTGTAGTTAAAATCTATGGCACCAGTGGATCATTATTTTAGAATTTGGACATATAGATGTGTGTATGGCACGACAGCCTTGTTCCATAGTTGGATGAATATATACAATGTCTAAATGTGTTCAGATACTCTTCTTCTTCTTTTTCAAATATTTTTCTACTATGATTAATATTTTATTATTATTATTACACTGTATGTTTTTTGAATTATGCTGTTTTGGGTAGACTGGTCCTTTATGACCCTTGCCACACCCTTTTTAAGATGGCCACCGGAGCTCTCATTCTGTTTGCCATTGCACGGTTTGTCCTAATAAATCTCACATTTTGCAAGTAAGACGGTGTGCGGGGTTTTTCTCTATGTTCTTGGGCGGCCCCCTCTCCTCCAGTGCACCCGTCTCAAGTAACTGATGTGCGACGTCCTCATTCTTTTATAATTTGGACCTTTAAAATTACAGTATTAATCTAAAACGCTTCAGTTTTGCGTTACCAAACTGTGGTGACCAGTGGTACCTAAGAAAATTAAACTGGAGTAAAGAGCAGTGGGCTTATGTTGATTGTCAAAATGGCACCTTGAAAATAAGCGTTTAAAGATTACTCAAGCATGCACAAATGATTCCAAATACAACTTCGAGAGGGTAAATGAGAAGGAAACACAACGACAACATGATTAAAATCTCTGAAAGGTCTGCTGGGTCTGCTTCAAACCACCACCTGGAGATTTACATTCAAACTCAATGAAATGTAGTAGCAGCACTTCACATTAAGACATCAAGAAACTGTAACAAAGTGAGTGGCGTAGACAAAGCCTGGAGTCAAACGTGAGCTATTTATCAGCAGTGAGCAGATTGTGACGCACTTCCAAATGACTTTGACCTTCTCCGATGACAGAGAAAGCCCAGGGGCTGATGGGACTTGTTGTTTTCACACAAATGTCTCCCTTTTGTTCAGCAACTATAGCAATAAGCATGTTTTTATCCAAGGACCGGCGGGTTAACTCGGAGCGTGAGGGATCGGATTCTTTAAGATTATCGTCTGCATCCTCCACACATCTGTTCCCACAATGCAGTGCATGTTCCACAGCATGCCCCCGAGAGCTGTGAGCGGAGACACTGTGACGCTGACGTGGATTCACAAACGTACAGGGCCCTATGAAAAGCCTCATGTCTGCACTGACCAGCCACCAAGCCAATACAACCACCTGTTTATCCAACCCATCATGTTATTCCTCTGTGTCTGTCACAACAAATGTAAGGATTATTTGATTTTAAAAGTGATGTCACAATTCGCCTGTTCTTGACCAACGAAAAGCTACAACGTAAATTTAAGGACGCGGGAGGATCTATTCATATCAACGGAGTGAAACAAAGACACGCAAAAATAAAGTGCTTTCGGCCTATCCGGCTTTTATTGGCATTACCAGATCCATCCATTTTCTTCCACTTATCTAGGGTCGGGTCGCGGGGGCAGCAGTTTGAGAAGGGCCTCCCAGATTTCCCTCTCCACACACACTTCCTCCAGCTCCTCCGGGCAGACCCCAAGACTTTCCCAGGCCAGCCTAGAGACATAGTCCCTCCAGCGTGCCCTAGGTCTTCCCCGGGACCTCCTCCCGGTGGGACGTGCCCGTAACATCTCCCGAGGGAGGCGTCCAGGAACAAATGCCCGAGCCACCTCAGCTGGAGCCTCTCAATGTGGAGGAGCAGCGGCTCTACTCTCCTCCCGTGTGACTGAGCTCCTCACCCTATCTCTAAGGGAGCGCCCAGCCACCCTGCGGAGGAAACTCATTTCGACTGCTTGTATCCGCGATCTTGTCTTGGCGTTACCAGATATTCGCAAGAATGGCCACATTAACATTAATCACCACCTCGCAACTTGAGAGCAACCAGTTCCCAAAACCCAATCACAATTCACAAATCACAGTGTAACAAACAACAAAGAGCAGTTTATCTGAGTCCATCACCTTCACCGCAATCGTCCCGACTAACTTTACTTGTCCCCACAGTCCAGCAGCTCCCACGGAGAAGTACGATCCAGCACGAATGGAAGACGCAATAATCCACAAATTAAAGTTGATATAATCCAATATCGTTGAGCTCTACGGCCCTGACAGCTGCCCAACTCGGCGTGTGACATCAAACCCTCTGTCACATCCCTCTCCCCTTAAATCCCCGTGCGTCTGTAGAGGCGCAACCAACAGTCTGATACGGCCTAAATATTAATGGCACGTACATGTAAAGGACCATACACAATAAATACTAATAACAAATAAGAATTTCACCCCAGCTGAGTGAATAGTGATCGGTGAGAACCTAAGTGGTCTTTACAGTGAAAGTAAGTCATTATATTCAACCCCTCCAAAGCATAGACCTAAGTGCCTAAACTGTAGAGAGTAAAAACTGCAAAATATTTTATCTGAAGCGCCTTTCGTTTAGACGGTGAAGGCGTTTTTGGGGCTTAAAAACGCAAAAATCTGAAACCAACCTTCAAAGCGGAAAAGTTGAATACACTCCGCCGCAGCATTTCCGTCTACACTGCCCAAGACGCAAAACTCTGGTCAGATCTGCTCAGGTCGCGCACGCCTTTACGTCACATGCATACCCAATCGAAGTCACCGTATGCACGCAGATTTCCTCACAAAAACACTCATCTAAACGCGGAATAAAAAGTGAAGACGCAACCCCACTTTTGCGACTTCTGTTCAGACTGTCATCTTATAATCGTAGTCTAAATTTAGCCACTCCTGGGCTACAGAGGTGAGAAATAGGTCTTCATCTGTGGCAAATGATGCTGTCAATTTGTATTATTAATATGTGTCCTATTGGAATTATGAATATTATATACTATACTGAGTACTGAAACATGTCGTAGAAAAGTATTGATAAAATCTGCTTTTTTACTGTAACTGCCCCCACAGATCTGACTAGTAACATCATCTATTGTGGTTTCCTGTTTGATTCCATGTAGATACCGCAGACTGTATAAAGACCGCCACACGTTACAGGATTTTTCAGTCTTATAAGATTTTTAAACGAGCGGCAAAAAGCGCACACCGCACACACACGGGGAGAATTGAAGGAGGGGAGGTTTTAAATCTCCGATCGCAAAGACTAAAGCGGGATATGGCTGAGCCTCACGTCAGCTGTTTCCTGTCTACAGTAAAACCACTCGCTTTGAGACTCTTAAGTGTTCAAAAGATGAGAGCACTGAACTTCTAGTTTACATTCAAGTCAAAACTGTACCTCTATGATTTGTAAAATTTGGTGCAATACTTCAGATACATGATTTTAAATGCACAGATGGATGGCGATAAAGTCCACAGGAAGTCACTATCGCTAATCTGCAGCTTCACCTCAATCTGTGCACTGTGTGGATGTAAACAAACACGTGAGGAACTATTCTCGACTTTTTACTTTTAAAGAACGCTTCAGACGGGATTCACAGTGCTGTTTTATAGATTGAGCTCATTATTTGCTGAGGACAAATTCTATGGATCTATATAAATCTATGTCTCTGCCTCAAGTGGAGGAGTTCAAGTATCTCGGGGTCTTGTTCACGAGTGAGGGGAGGATGGAGCGCGTGAGATTGACAGGCGGATCGGTGCAGCGTCGGCAGTGATGCGGTCGCTGTATCGGACCGTTGTGGTGAAGAGGGAGCTGAGTCGAAAGGCGAAGCTCTCGATTTACCGGTCAGTCTTCGTTCCTACTCTCACCTATGGTCATGAGCTCTGGGTAATGACCGAAAGGACGAGATCGCAGATACAAGCGCTCGAAATGAGTTTCCGTCGCAAGGTGGCTGGGCGCTCCCTTAGAGATAGGGTGAGGAGCTCAGTCACACGGGAGGAGCTCGGAGTAGAGCCGCTACTCCTCCACGTCGAGAGGAGCCAGCTGAGGTGGCTCGGGCATCTGTTCCGGATGCCTCCTGGGCGCCTCCCTCGGGAGGTGTTCTGGGCATGTCCCACCGGGAGGAGGAAGACCCAGGACACGCTGGAGGGACTATGTCTCTCGGCTGGCCTGGGAACGTTTCGGGATCCCCCTGGAAGAGCTGGAGAACGTGTGTGTGGAGAGGGAAGTCTGGGAGGCCCTCCTCAGACTGTTGCCCCCGCGACCCGACCCCGGGTAAGCGGAAGAAAATGGATGGATGGATGGAAATTCTATGGATAATGTGGATGAGAAGCGGCGGTTTTAAATTTACAACTTTACAGAAGTGAGTAATAATTATTTTTCGCTGTTTACTGACTTTGTAGCTTGAGCTCCTGTGTCCGTCACTCCTGCCCCTGATGTGTTATTGGGTGTTTCTGTCGCGTTGCTGATGTTTGGTGGTTATGATCTGACAGAGCAGCTCAGAGTCACACTGACACCACACCTGAGGACCGCAGTGGCTTCAAAATCGCACGTAAAGACAAAAAGCCGGGTCACGCATCTCTAAACTTGAGGAGAAGCATATTGCAGCCAGAATAGGGCAAATTCCCCTGTTGTGTGTAGTGGCCTTAAGTATCATAGTAACCAAGGAGCCAATCAGGAGCAAGGGAGTTGAAGTGTGTCCTTCAAAGTTATTCCTTACTTACCTTACGAGTTCCAAACATCCTAATTATTCACGGTGATAAGCACTTTTCACAACCCTCAGAGACTAGAGCAAAGTTTTGCAATGATGGCAGAGTTAACAAACAGCATGTTAACGTGAACTCCCTGATTATAAGACAATAAAACTCTTTATAAGTAAATGCAGAGTGTAAGCAGTGGACGTATTGTGATCTCAAGAGTTGCTTATACAATACAGTAACCGTACTGCGGCAAGACACATTTTTCTCAACTACATGGAAAAAAAGTTGAGTACAGGCCCTTTAATCTCCTTTATACTCGAGGCAGGAACTCTCCATCATCTGGGAGAAGACAAGGCACCCTTTTTCAGTCAAGACTATAGCCTTGGATTCAGAGGGGCTTATTTTTCACACTGAATGTTCCATGTATACTGCCAAGTGTGGATACATAATACTTTACCATACATTTTACTTTTGGTGACTCATCTACCAGAGCATTTGAACAATGTGGAATGTAGGAAGAACATGAGACAAGAGTCCTAATCAAGACACTTGTAATGACACTCATCATTAAAAGCACAGACACTTGAGTTGAATTACTGCTGCCTGCGATTTCATTATTCATTGTACAACAATGTATAAAAAGTGCATGATGAAATGCAAACCAGATTAAAATATGTGGATTATAAAAGTGTATTACATAATTTAAAGAAGGGGGTTTTACTTCTATATTATTAACTATGAGCTGCTAACACATAACATATTGAGATCACCATGTTACCTTTATTGCTTTAAAAATGCTCTATTCGCCCTTAACAACAAATTAACATGTTTTATTAATTTCACTTACATTTTTGATGCTCTGAGCCTCTCCTCCATGCTAAGTCACTCCCCCTTCAGAGCACTATCACAACACAATCAGCGTCCATCTCTTATCAGGTTTGACAGGTTGTTGTGTACAGTTTTGTATCATGTTTTTGTATATTTATGGAGAATTGTCATGTTGGAGCATGGGTGCCGTCAGAGTCCTGCACTGGTCCATTTTTGGAGACGTGCACCCACACAGTACAGCACTGCACCCGCCCGTTAACCCGTGATTTTATCAAAGTTCAACCTGCACCCGCCCGGGACCCGTTAACATTCCACTGGTTAGTCGACGGGCCCGTGGTAAATCACACACAAATTAAAATCATTCTAGCTGAAACATCCATCAGAATACAAATTGAAAAGTTACGACTTCAAGAATTATAATCGCGGTTACGCTTTCTTAATTACAAATACAAATTCACAGACGCTACTCAACTTTCATCACTTCACAGGCTTTATTTATCAAGCCGAAGAAACATTGATCGAGATGCCGGATCGCCCATGCCTCGGACTAACCCAGGACTAACCCAGGACTAAACCAGGACTGAACAAGGACTCACTGTCAGGCCAGGCTCGGAGATGCACCCACGTGGTTTAGTCCTGGTGTAGTGCTGGTTTAGTCCTGATTTAGTCCTGACCCACGTATAAAATTCTAAAACATTCAAACCCGCCCGTTTCAGCAACTATTTGCCCTGCAGGTACCTGACCCGGTGCAGGACTCTGGGTGACGTCGGCTTGTGGTCTCAGCATTGGACAGAAATTTACAACTTACCATAAGGCGGGTTTGAATATGGCCTGGGAACGATCGCTAGATTACACAAACATGCATAAAACCTCTTCAGGCGTGTTTTTGAGGAGGGTAACAAAGTTACATGTTACAAGTTAGTAACATGGTATGAGGCAATTAATTAAAAAAAAAAAAAAAAAAGTTTTGCATATTATCTCCTCTTCAAGACTTCAAAATAAAGTTGCTGTGTAAAAATATGCAAGTACTGACAGAATATATCATGTGAAACTAAAGCAGCTGACTCCCACTAGACTCCCACATCTTCTAAAACAAGCTAAGTCTAACTGTTTTTCTTTTACTTTTTGCTACTTCTGATACTTTTTATTAAGTCTCAAAATGTGCATACATTACTGGCAGAATAGCACGGACTGTCTGCTTGCAAATTCTTTTAAAATTATCTGTTATTTGGTACCATGTAGTTGTTTACAGGACAAAGTAATAAGATATTGAATCCTTATATCCTTATGCGTTTACAAAATGCAAAATGCAAAGAGCGCACAAAATAAAGCTTCTGGTTCAGGCTGTTGCTTGGATGATAGAAGTCGACTGTAGGATCCCAGTTCCAACTCTGTACTCGTATCCTTGGGCAAGACACTTCACCTTGATTATGTATGAATGTGGTGTGAAAAAAAACTCAACTCCAGTTATGTTGAAAGAATAGTCCAAAGCTTAGTGAACATAAATATATACAACATCTATAACAATCCCACTCTTACAGCGTTATGTCTGTTATCTGATCTTGTGTTGTGATCTGCTCGTCTCCATGGAGATGTTACTGCTTAACCCGAAATTTTCAAAGTTATAGAACGTGGGTCTCCAACCTCTTTCCTCCGGTGAGCTCCTTTTATAAAATGAAAACAGCAGAGAGCTACTCGTTTTAGCGGTCGCAGAAAACTAAGACTATATATAATAATAAATCTTTATTAGATTTATAAAGCACTTTTAAAAACAAGGTTTACAAAGTGCTGTACAAGCAGCAAAGAACAACACAAAAAACATAAAAATAGCATCCAGAAGGCATACAAAAACAGACGATGCTGCAAACAATCCAATAAATAATAATAAATAAAAAGAAACAGAATAAAAATAAATGAGGAATAAAATCAAGCTCAAACCAAGTTAAAGGCCAACCAAGAAAAAATTGTTTTTAGAAGATGATCTATTATTATGTCATACTGTGAAATTCTCTCGATATAGCATTTTACATTTAGCCAGGCTGGTGCCACCTAGTGTCTCCGCTCAATTTCATTTCTCTCCAGACAGTTAGATCAGGAATCAAAATACACTAGACGGTTTGCAAAACCCCCGAGAAGTGCTAGTTTTGGCACCAGCCAATCAGCAAAGATCCATACATTCTGTGTTGGCAACGATTCCAGAGATCGAGGATTTAAAGCCGGAATAAAGAGAATGTTTTGGTGATTTTTTTTTTTTTTTATTGCCATTCTTCCTATGGGATTTGGGAAAAGCTTAATATACCAGTTAGCCCCGTTAGCGGCGCATGACATACGTCACGACCAAATAGCAGCGATCGGTTAAATGTAAGTAATGTAATGGTTAAAAAGTACCTGTCTACTGTCGAGTGAATGAATTCTAACACTGTGAGGTCAGATGGTTTCCACGAAGTGAAACCGGCTGATGAATCACGCTATTTTACATTTGCACAGACACAGAAATATCATAAAATCACAGTGCACCACAAATTTTGCATCACAAATCAGACTGAGAGCACATTCTATTGCTGGAGTTGTGTTTGTTTCATTCCATTCAGGTTTGAGTAATCCTGGTCTATTAGTCTGTCTACATCTCCAAAGCCCAAAATGCTCTGTTCCACCTTGTGATGTCATGAACCTTTTACCTTTTTTTTTTTAGTACAGATTGGAAATCCCATGCTTGAAATGATCCAAATTATTCTAGTGAAGGTGTAAAGAGTTTAATAACACAGCGGAGCACTTTCTGTATTACCACATGACATCACAAGGTGGAACAGAGTGTTTGAGAAGAAGAACTCAGCCTAAATCTGCAAGGGTTGTGTGTTAAACGTGTGAATGAAACAAAACAAAAACACAACTCCAGGTCTGTTTTTGACGAGGAAACTAAATAAAAAGATCATAAAATAGGATAATATGGGCCCTTTAATTCATGGCCTCTTATTTCTTTCTATAGAGTATTATGCAATGTTGATGATGCAATTTTAAAGAGGGCAGAGAGAGTGTGATTCAGCTAAACGTGAGGGGCTCATTTGCATGCAGAGTGACAGCATTAGACGAGGTGAGAGCACACTGTACAGGCCCGTGGCGCATGCACTCAGCCCGACTGTGAATATAAAATCCCCGCATCTGCCTCCTCCTCCCAGACTCACGGGACCACGAGGAGGAGGGGAACTGACAACCCGGGCTTTTAACACGTTTGCCAGATGAAAAATGTAAAAGGGCAAGGAGAAGTGATGCTGAAATCAGGGCTCGTGTACATTAGCGGGAACGGAGTCACTCTGGGGCACGGGCGAGTATGTCGTAACGTTAAAGACGGAGTGTTTTACTTCTGTGAGGTTTTAACTGTGAACGCATAATATTTAGATCACCGTTGTTAGAGAAGTTCCATTTCGGTGCTGTATCTAGGACACTTACTGCCAGCTCAGTCCTTTTTATCTCACACTGCGTCATCAGAGGTTTAATACTCCCAACAACGGAAGCGTAGCCAGACCGGACTGCACTAGACTGGTTGTGTTGAAGGTTCACGTCACCAGAAAAACAACGTATTAAAATGCTTTCTGAGCTGTTTGCTTTTCCTGTATCCGTGGAGACTATTTGGCTATTCACGGTTACATCACAATCCAGGAAGACGTTTTGAAACATGAGCTGACAACTTCCGTCCGACAAAATGGCGTGGCGGCACGGTGGCTGAGTCGCTACCACTCATGCCTCACAGCAAGAAGGTTCTGGGTTCGATCCACAGGTCGCCCAGGGCCTTTCTGTGTGGAGATTGCATGTTTCTCCCCGTGTCTGGATGGGTTTCCTGCGGGTGCTCCGGTTTCCCCCATCAACCCAAAACATGCTCCAGGTCTCCAGAACAGTTGATAGTCAAGGTCAGTTAAATACAATCAATCAATGAACCTGTCCAGGGACTACAGGTGGAAATTAGCACTGATGCTACAACGTGATGTACAATGCATCTCTCCTGTAAAGGTTAATGTGAAAATTGTGTCTGTCTCAAATAAATAAATAAATAAAATGTAGGAAAAATTAGGAAAATGGTCTGTTATTCAACAATTCCAACCATTTCATCATTTCCCCACTGACGCACAACTCCGAGTGCGCTGGGTACATGCGATTAGACAACACATATGTCTGCAGTCTCCATTTTACCGCTGATCACGTTTCCTTCATTGGGTTTGATCACAGTCAGTCGGCGAGGCCAGTGTCGGGAACTACACCGGGAGTTGTCGTTGCATCCTAAGAGAGCAGTGTTACGGAAATTTGACGCAGCTGCTCGCTCTAAAACCAAAACAACCCAATCTTATCTTTTGGCACCCTAAGCCAGCACTGGTTAGGACCAAGGTCAGTCAGAGTCAAATCGCCCTGAGAGTACAGCAGAGAGAGTTTGGTGCTTCCTGAACCCCTCACAACCTTAACTTCACACCCCTCCCATACCCTGTTGCTAGTCCTGTGAAATGTTTGTAATGTGTTTTCACTATATGCTGATGTGCAGAGATGTTGTTTTTGTGCACTCCCCTATACTATGCACCGACAGGGGCATGGTCTGGGGCAGTTCTCTTTTCTTTTTCTTTTTTTCTCCCCCATCCTCATGTTATGCTGCAGTATTTATTTCTATCTGCTACCGGCCACCCAGTCTGGTCCGTGTTGTCTTCCCCATTTATTGTATTCCTTTGTATTGACAAATGAAGGCCATTATTCATTCATCATGTTTTTCCAAACATCTTCCTGGTTTGTGATGGAAGCGTGAATATAGTATATCAGCTCACTATGGACATTTCAGATGGTACAGGCTTTTTACACAAAGTGTGGCAGCAGAAGACCTTCCAGAGGAAATACTTTGGGGGAATGAAAGATTTTCCCACCAACTGAGGGCCTGTTTACACTTAATTCTTGCAGTAAAAATGACAAAATATTTCATTGGAAGTGCCTTTCTTTTAGACGGTGGCGGCATTTTTGGGGCTTAAAAAACGCAAAAATCTGAATCCACCCTCCAGAGTGGAAAACTTCGAATATGTGTCGTTGTGACATCACTTGGGCAGTAAAAACAAGGAAGTGGAGAACTGTGTCTGAAGTTGCAGCAGCCATTTTCGAGCCGGGGATGATGGCAAGCATGAAAACAGTCTTTTCGTGGCCCGTGTACTAGCAAGTAGTTGTATCTACGCTGTTTCCCATTTGTCTATGATTTGTTTAAACTGTTTTCCGCAATAGCACCACATGATCGATCACAAACCCAACGAATCAGGAAGGCACAAGTCACGATGACGTCAATTAGAGCTCTTACATCAATGTTTTCAGGCGTCCACACAGTGCCGGATCAGATCCATATGAGCTGGCGGCACCAGATCGTTCTGTCTCTGGAGTCGTTCGGATTAGTGTGGATGAACACTGCATCCACAACGAAAACAACTTGAATACGTAGTAGGGTAAATGGGGCCTCTCTTTGTTTGTTGCAGTAAATCACAGATTTATTTTGACCTCAAGAGCTATTTATACAATGTCTGTACTGGAGCAAGACACATTTTGCTCAATTACCTGTAATAAAACCGGGTACACGGTCTTTAAGTCTCTGCTTGAAGGCAGTCTCTCATATGCTACATCTTCCACTTACCGCGGATGACCATTCAGTTTCAGAGGCCGCAGACATGCTTCGACGCTCTCGCCACATCCATATTCCATATTTTTTGCAGTAAACGCCGCTCCCCGAGGCTAGCGATTCTCTTCTTTACCCAGAGCCGTGGCAGAGACGCGAGCAGAGGGAGAGATTCGGATCACTTGTATAACGCTCCCTCCGCGCGCACTAAAAACCCCGCGCAGTCCATCTCCGGCGTAATTACCTGTCTCGCGCCATTCGGAAGAGAGCCGTTTCATACAAAAACACAAAACACGCCGTTGCGAACGTCTCCCCGAGCCACTGCGGTCTGTCGCGTACTCGGGAGGAGCGTGAGGAGCCTAGGAGTGATGGTAATTGGGCGAACAAAAACCGTGAGAAGACAGCGCTAAAAAGGCGTTTGTAAAATGAAAAATGTGCCGCGCAGGTGCAGATAGCAGCT
Source organism: Boleophthalmus pectinirostris (assembly GCF_026225935.1). Classification (NCBI taxonomy): domain Eukaryota; kingdom Metazoa; phylum Chordata; class Actinopteri; order Gobiiformes; family Gobiidae; genus Boleophthalmus; species Boleophthalmus pectinirostris. The sequence goes on along the minus strand of NW_026571207.1, from coordinate 5,446,468 downwards.
GTAAATGAGCGGCTTGAGGGAAGTGTGGCAGACGTTTAAGGTTGTAATAAGAAGAAAACTAACCTGAAATAATCTGTAGGCGAGCACAGACAAATGGAAAGGGGCACGGTTACTCAGCAGAATGCATTTATATTTTACTAGTCGTAGTACTCAAGTTCATGTACCCAATGTGTTACGGTCTTTGTGATAGAGAGGGACCTCAAATTTAACGGTGCTGTGCTTGGTTTTTATCGTCTTTAAAATGTGAAAAACAGAACTAATTCATTTTAAACGATTTGCAGTGGTCTTCAGTTATTCCTCACGTACCGTATGCATTCTGAGCATCCTACTTTAGTTTAGTTTAGAGTTTATAAGCGCTTTTCACAACTTTTAAAGACCGAAGTGGAGTTTATTTGGTCATGGTCACATTTTTATATAGCGCTTTTCCACCTTCAAGGCTCTCAAAGTGCTTTACAACAAGGAACCACTCACCCATTTACAACAAGGAACCCCCAGCGTACATAGACACTAGGGGCGAGGTGGGTTAAGTGACAACGAGGAGGGTCGGTCTGCAGCATGGGCGTTCCAGACATGCAACAGAAACTCCTTTAGCGTGTAATCAACCAATCTCTTCCGCTTTTTCACTTCTTCTTGGCAAAAGTCTGTACTGTCTATGGTATGATACTGACAACTAAGTTACTATAACAGGTTATCAACTCTGCTTTTGAGAAACGCTTTGGATAAAAGCGTCCGCTAAGTACATAAACATAAACCCCTGACTCGCTGTAGAACTATGGCCTGTAGCTATACGGCCTGTCAGCAGCTGTACATTTAACATGACGCTGCAATTGCTCAAACTGTACATAAATGGTACTTACGGACATAACTCAAGTACAGCGTTGACACTAGTACTTGTCATGAATGCAGTTTTTTCCTGTCCAAATGATGACTACTGTGTTGAAAATACTGAAGGAAGTAGGCAGTACAATATAGTTTTTTTTTTGTGTTTTGTTTTTTTCAGAAAGGGACATAAGCTAAAAACAAGAGGTGTTCCAATTTAGGGGAAAAAAAAAAGTATGTTCTGCAGCCTGACGATCTTGGTGACAACACTTAGTCCAGGGGTGTCATACTTAAATTCACAGAGGGTTAGAATTAAAAACTGGGACTAAACTGGGCCAAACTAAATATTTATTGAAAAATTTCAACAACATCTGCATGTTTTCTCTTCTTCCAAGATATGTAATGTTTAACCTTTTCTTAAAATAAATGTTTAATAATAGTTTTGCTTAAACACTGAATCCATAACAAACATAATATAAAATAATAACAAAATTTTAAATAAATATAGTCTATCTGTAGCCGACGGGCAGCTCTAATACATATTTGATATGAGCTCGCGGGCCAAATTTAGCCCCCAGGCCTGAGTCTGACATGTCTGACTTAGCCCACTGGGTTTCACAATGACAGCACTCATCTGTGGAAGCTGGAATCGCACCGCCAACCTGTGAGTCTGTGGATCTCAACCAGGGATGTTTATGTTGCGATGTGTGGACAAACACCCTACACAACTTGCATGTTAACAGTGCAGTTCCTGTTTGGGTAATAAAATGTAAATTAGGGCCAGTTTACACAAGAACGTCGTGCGGGTAAAAACGACAAAATATTTTATGGGAAGTGTCTTTCGTTTAGACGGTGACGGTTTTTTCGGGGCTTAAAAATGCAAAAATCTGAAACCACCCTCCAGAGTGGAAAAGTTGAATACACTCCGCCATAGCGTTTCCGTCTACACTGCCCAAGACGCAAAACTCTGGTCAGATCTGCTCATGTTGCGTATGCGTTTACGTCACATACATCACCACTTAGCCGCCTGGCATGCATACCCAATCGAATTCCACACACTTTTGCATCACCGTATGAATGCAAATTTCCTCCCGAAAACACTTGTCTAAATGCAGAATAAAAAGTAAAGACGCAACGCCACTTTTGCGTCAGTTCAGACCGTCATCATATAAACGTAGCCTTAGATGCAGACAGTGTAGTGTGGACATATTATAACCTGACAGTACATAAGGTTGTGTTCAAATATGTGAGAAAAAAAATCAGGTACAGAGTCTTTACAACATTAGAGTAGAGCAATTTATATATGCAGCGTTATAGTGCACAAATAAGTCTATGTAGAATGATATGCCCCTTTTCAAATGTCAAATTTGAATAACAAATATTCCTAATTCTTTAATTGTCAATAACGCAAGCACAGAGGTTTAGGAGTCTTTTCTCGGAGCTGATCCTTACAAAATGACGCTTTGAAAAGAGCCACACATACCTATCTCTAAATTGTACCTATTTAAGCTGTCAGCCTCTCCAGGGCTCAAACACTCTTTCACCTTATGACATCATTATGTGTTACTCCAGGAATGCCCCTCCATGCTCCTAGAGGCCAAATACATACATCTTGACTGGACTCATTTTGATCCTCTCAGGCTTAAATTGCCTTCCTTGAATAAGATGCAGCATTTTCTGCCTCATTTTCTGCCTCATTTGAAGTGCAGAGCTGAAGCGAGTGTGTGTTATTACACCCGCTAATTTACACTCACATATCAAGACTGGAATATTATTACTTGGGCTTCTATACAAATGTATTATTTTAAGATGAAAACTAAAAAGACCGTAAAGCTCAGGTCAGCACATTGTTGAGTGGCGAGCGCTCATGCCACCACAACAAGGTTCAGGGTTTGACACGCAGAGTTTGCATAATCTGCCTGTGTCTGGGTGACTTTTCTCCCATCAACCAAAAACCATAGCCTGATTCATCACCCGGTTTTCACTTCGTGGGAACCGTCTAATCATTAGTTCGCTCGACGGTAGGCAGGTACTTTTTTATTTAGCCAATCTCTGCTATTTGGTCATGATGTACTGTGCCAAATTATATTCGGAAGGGCAGTAATATGTTTCCCTTTGATAAAATTTGCCAAATACTCTCTTTGTCCCGGTTTTGAATCCTCGATCTCGGGAATCGTTGCCAACACAGAATGTCTGTCTTCGTCTACATCCATCTCGACCGCTTTGTTTACTGTTGTGTGTAAAGGGACCCAGACAGGCGCTTGAGTTTGACGTCATGGCTTCACACCTCTTCGCTGATTGGCCAGTGCGTGGTGTACAACTTTCAGGTTTCTTGCAAACCGTCTAGTGTATTCTGATTCTTGACCTAGTTGTTGGAGAGAAATGACATTGAGGTGAGGCACTAGGTGGCAATTGGCTTCCAAAAACATGCATCATAGGTCGAATGCTCCAGTTAAGGTAGTCCTGATCAAGACCAGCTCAAGATCTGGAGATGGTTCCCCTGATGCTGCACTGCGGCTCCCACTGACGGGACGATAATTTGTACTTTAGCCTTAAAGCAGACCTATTCAGCAGTTTTCTAATACAGAAGTCAGTGGATTTCTTTCTTGTATTAAGTCATTTTAGATCAATATTGTGATTTTAAATGTGCAAATTATAACACAATGATCCACGAGTGCCATAGATTATAATTATAGAGCACACACAAGCACAATACATTTTCTTTAAAACTAGTTCTAATGCTTGACTGACACATCTTATGACTTCTGCATGTTTTAAATCCTTAAAACACTAAAATGCCCAATCACGCCGTATTGTCCGTAATGTCATATTTATTTTACATGAGGCTACATAAACATACGTGCATATTTGTAAACTGCAGCTGACACTCCTCACATGCTTACAGCGCCGTAACCGTCACATCCACAGACTCACAAAGTACCTCTGATTGCGTTTGCGTTCTCGTGATCAGCAGCGCCGCCAGCTAGCACCCATTTGGTCCTGCCTAAATACAGCTGTTTAGCCTCATTAGCGCTCTTGCACCAGAATCAGCCTCTTTCAGCGCGTCTGCTCCGAGTGGACGCCCGCTCATCTGCATACCTCGGAGCAAACAGCGCGTGGAGAGTATTATGCAAACTTGGATGTAAATTTCCTCTCTTTCACCTCGCCGCGTCGAGCCTGGAGACGGAGGCAGACTGCTCATAAAGCTTTAAGTGTTTAGAATAATGCGGTGTGCGTATGTTCTCGGGGCGGCGTTGTGTCTATATTGTTGTTGTCAGGCCTCCGGGTGTGTGCGTCGCAGTTCGCCTTCTGTTTTTGTGGGACGTCGGATTAAAGCTTTATTCTGGGTTATCTAAGGCCACTACCTTCCGCATACTCCAGTACTGCAACGGTTATCTCCAAGAGCAGGGACAGATCATTTGGCTCAGAGTCCTGGACTGGGTCGTGTACCTGAAATTAGATGCTGAAACGGGCGGATTTTAACGTTCTGGAATTTTACGGGCAGGTAGTGATTACACATGGGTGGGTCAGGACTACACCAGGACTAAACCAGGTCTAAACCAAGTCTAAACCAGGCCTAATCTTGGACTTGAGAGAGAGAGAACCCAGGGCCCGCAAAAATCTGTGTATCATTCGTTCATTCGTTTTTCAAGATAAAACCAAAAGTTTAAAAAAAAATTGAAAAAAAAAATAATTGTCTTCATTATTTGCCTCCAAAACCAAAATAAAAAAATGGATAATGATTCGTTTTTGTTTTGTTTTTTTCAGTTTTTGATTTTGTGTTTAAATGAAAAATGGAAAAAAACGGATTCCAGTTTACGTGACTTAAACTGCGATGGAGGACTGAATTAGGACTAAACCAAGACTGAACCAGGACTGAAACAGGGCTAAACCAGGACTAAAACATTTTCAGTCCTGGTCTGGTCCCAGTCTCAGTCCTGGTCTCAAGTCCGGGTCTGGTCCCAACTTCATTCACCGTCTGGTCCTGGTCTGGTCCTGGCCTCAGTCCTGTTCTGGTCCCAGTCTGGTCCCGGTCTCAGTCCTGGTCTGATCCTGGTCTGGTCTTGGTCTGGTCCCGGTCTGGTCCTGGTCTCAGTCTTAGGCTGATCCCGGGCTGGTCCTGGTCTCAAGCCTGATCTCAGTTCCGGTCTGAGTCCTGGTCTCAGTCCCAGTCTCAGTCCTGGTCTGGTCCCCGACCTGGTTCAGTCCTGGTTCAGTTCGACAGTCGCAGTTTAAGTCACGTAAACAGGAAACAGCCGTTATCCGGCTTTTTTCCATTATTCATTTAAACACAAAATCGAAAACTGAAAAAGCAAATCATTTTCCGTTTTTTCCATTTTGGTTTTGGAGACAAATAATGAAGAAAATAGTTGTATTTTCGTTTTCTTATTTTTGGTTTTATTTTGAAAAACTAATGAACAAATGATACACTGATTCGCAAAGCACCTCCCGGCCCGTCCCGACACTCAGTTCTGGTTTAGTCCTGGTTTAGTCGCGTTTGTGTGACTTATACTCCAAAACATACTCCGAAACATATGGTACGTATTCAATTAGTAGATAATTTTACTTGTCAAGTTGAATCTACTCAAATAAAATTTTTAAAAAGTTCATAATTTAAGTCATTTTAACTTACCTAGATACAGTTTTTTTGCAGTGCAGTGTTGACCTGGTTTATGTTTAATATCTGTAATTACTGGGTCTATCCTCGTGAAACAAGAACCTTTTTTTGGTTTGTGTATTCCTTTTAAAAACAGCAAATTGCCTATTGTTACAGCCTGCCGACTCCTGCCCTCCATCTAAAAGTATGACCTCGTATAGAAGAACGGTGTGAGCACAACCTGTGTATTATCCTCTCCTCTCCGCCAATAAGCACCTGACCCAGCCCAACCTCGCCCTCGCCCTCTCCACGAATAATTGGACTCTCATCGGAAGAGGCTGGTTCTTCTCCGTACCCGTTCTGCTCTGTGTTTACATCTTATATCTCGTCTCTCAGGTAAGTAATTGTATAATATGGCCAGGTATTTATTTCTGTCCACGCGCTTTCTCCTACAAACTCTGAAAAAGACCTGATGGGTGTAGGATGTTAGCAGCTGTCATCCGTGTATTTAATTTGTCTTTTTTGATCACGATTTGTTAGACTTGACTCTTCAGGCGCCAGAGGTTTTTTTCCTGAAGTGTTTGATTTTGACATCTTAATTTCAAAAGGCTCTAAGTTAAAAGTGTGAAGAGATAAGAGACTTTCTGTAAGTTAGAGAAATGTAAAGGATGACCCAAAGATTATGTAGTTTGAACCTGGTTCAGTCCTTGTTTACGCCTGGTTCAGTCCTGATTTAGACCTAGTTTTGACCTGGTTCAGTCCTGGTTTAGACCTGGTTTAGACCTGGTTCAGTCTTGGTTTAGACCTGGTTCAGTCCTGGTTTAGTCCTGGTTTAGACCTGGTTCAGACTTGGTTCAGTCCTGGTTTAGACCTGGTTTATACCTGGTTGAGTTCTGGTTTGGACCTAGTTTAAATCTGGTTCACTTCTGGTTTAGACCTGGTTCAGTCCTGTTTTAGACCTGGTTTAGACTTGGTTCACTCTGGTTCAGTCCTGGTTTAGACCTGGTTCAGTCGTGGTTTTAGACCTGGTTTAGACCTGGTTCAGTCCTGGTTTAGACCTGGTTCAGACTTGGTTCACTCTGGTTCAGTCCTGGTTTAGACCTGGTTCAGTCCTGGTTTAGACCTGGTTTAGACCTGGTTCAGACCTGGTTCAGTCCTGGTTTAGACCTAGTTTAAATCTGGTTCACTTCTGGTTTAGACCTGGTTTAAACCTAGTTCAGACCTGGTTCAGTCCTGGTTTAGACCTGGTTCAGTCCTGGTTTAGACCTGGTTCAGTCGTGGTTTTAGACCTGGTTTAGACCTGGTTCAGTCCTGGTTTAGACCTGGTTTAAACCTAGTTCAGACTTGGTTCAGTCCTGGTTTAGACCTGGTTTAGACCTGGTTCAGTCTTGGTTTAGACCTGGTTTAGACCTGGTTGAGTCCTGGTTTGGACCTAGTTTAAATCTGGTTCACTTCTGGTTTAGACCTGGTTTAAACCTAGTTCAGACCTGGTTCAGTCCTGGTTTAGACCTGGTTCAGTCCTGTTTTAGACCTGGTTTAGACCTGGTTCAGTCCTGGTTTAGACCTGGTTTAGACCTGATTCAGTCCTGGTTTAGACCTGGTTCAGTTCAGTCCTGGTGGTTTAGACCTGGTTTTAGACCTGGTTCAGTTTCCTGGTTTAGACCTGGTTCAGTCCTGGTTTAGACCTGGTTCAGTCCTGATTTAGTTTTTTTTTTTTTTTTAGTTTTTTAACTCACCCTTATGTAACAGATAATGCTCCCTACAACTGCAGAGAGTATTATCTGGATGGACTAAAGGACACGACTCAGTGGAATGTGAATGTTCTGTCTGTGATAGAGGGATGCTGCTGATGATGATGATGATGATGATGATGATGATGATGATGATGATGATGATGGTGAGTGTGTTCTGTGTGTGTGTCGTGTTGGAGATGGTTCATGTTTTCAGAGATCAGACGTGTGCAGGTTTAGTGCAGCTCTTTATTTAACATCATTTCATTCACTTTATTGTTATTATTTGTCACTTTATTTATTTTGTCTTCTGTTGTGATGAAAAGACTGATAATTGTTTGTCTTTTGGACACATGTGCACTCAACTTTATGCTGCAGTAACCAGGATACTCACACCTACATTAAGTTTGTCGATTAAAAATTAACTTGATTGATTAAATTCTTAATGATCAATTATCGATTAGTCAGCTAATCATAATAATAATAATAATAATAATTTGGAGATGTCATTGCTCTGCTTGGAATGTTTCACAGTATGACATTAAACAGCTCTACTTTACATGTATTTAGTTACAGGTGGTTTTATAGCTCAAAAATACTCAGAAAAAAACAGGCATTCTGACTGATTCCACAGATCTGACCTGTAACTTGGTCTGGTTTGGTCTCCATGACGATAGAAAGGTTTAATCCCACACTGTGAACCATTCCAGGCCAAGCCCTAACATCTCTATGGGAAAAAAAGCATTTGACGGACGCTCCACCAGTAAAGTTACACAACACATATTTAAAGGTTGTATGGAGGATTTTTTTTTTTAGTTTCAAATTGTCAATGAAAGTTTAAAATACCATTACAGAGAAGCAGCAGCCTTGTAATTATGATGACCAAAAAAAAAAAGAACGAAAATCTATCAACTGTGGATGTAGTGAGGCCAGAGAAACAACAGCCAATAGAAAACGAGGCTCCCTCTTTATCTATTGGCTGTTAGGTTGTCAATCAAACTCCCTATGTTTCTAGTGTAACTGACTCACCGGCGCGGGGATTATGTGGTTTATGCAATGGTTCTTAGAGGCTTTTTTAAACTGTAGCTTCCTCGCAGTTTGCACAAAGTTTGTTGCGATGAGGTCGCTGAAAGAAGAAGAGAAGGGGAAAAGGCGCAAAGACAAACTGAGGTGATTCTTGGAGATTCCTTCCAGTAATTGCGCGAATGAAGCAGACGAAGGGTCTAAAAACTGACGTGTCAGTCCCTAAATTATTTCTAGACAGGTCACTTCAACAGTAATTCTGAACACGCACTGGCTGTAAACAAGTGTGATTTCTAGAAAAATCCTCTATACAACCTTTAAGTAAAGTACAGATACCTAATATTTATACTTTTTACTTTGTTACCTTCTACCACTGATGAATGGGCACGTAACAAAGCTGAAAATACAATAAATAATAAAATAACCTAGCCTTAAACAATCAAAACAAAATAATACAATTCCAGTAACACAATGTCTTACAGATTGTGTGTCTGAAAAGCTCTCCTGATCGTGCTGTTGTGTGTGTGGGAGTGTGGCGTGTGGTGACATGACCCGCTTGCACACCTATGGCTCTAAATGAAGGAGCTGTGTGCCAGTGATGGAGGCTGCACGGAACCGAGGCTCACCCACTCCCTCACAGTATGACCCCAAGAAAAGGGCTCATTTCTCAGCCTGACAGACGCCACACTGCAAAAACAAAACGCAGAGATGGGGAAAAGGACTACAAATTCAGAGCGCGAGGTCCGTTTCCTCATCGCAAACAGACCTGGAGTTGTGTTTTGTTTCATTTGGGCATGTTTAACTCACAAACTCTGTAGATTAAGGCTGAGTTCTTCTCTCAAACTGAAAATGTGATAATACAGGAAGGGCTCCACCGTGTTTTTAAGCTTAAATTAAGAGTTATGGTGCAGCAGTAGGTAAAAAAAAAAAAGACAGATGACTACATAGACCATGATCCTTTGCTCCATTTCAGTGCAGACTACAAGAAGAAATAACAGTTCTAAGCACTTTTAAGTCTTAGTTCTTTGGATTAAGTCTTGTCAAGGCATTTTAAGAGGAAAAAGTCGCATATTAACAGTTTTAGCTGTTTAGCCTCCACAAAATATCGCAATAAATATCGTACCGTGAGGTGTATATTGTGAAAATATCGTACTGAGAGATTTGGATATTGTTACATCCCTAATTGTGAGCCTCCTCCAACATATCATGAGCTTTCCTACGATATCGCAATAAATATCATACCGTGAGGTTGCGATCGCAAAGACTGCAGCAGGATATGGCTGCATAAAACAGGCTAAAGTTGTCAGCTGTTTCCTCTCTAGAGTCTCGCTTTGAGACTCTTAAATGTTCAAAGATCAGAGCACTGCACTTTATTTTAGATGCAAGTCAAAACGGTCTTATTATTATTTGTGAAATGTGGTGCTATACTTCAGATTCATGATTTTTAAAGCACCGGAAACAGGAAGCAGAGTCACTAACGCTAATCTGTAGCTGTATTGCTGATGTTTGGTGGTTATGATTTGACAGAGTAGCTCAGAGTCACACCGAGGATTGAATAGAATAATGTTTAAAATAAAACTAACCTTACATCACATGAATCGTCGCATGTTGAGGGACTATTTTCTTTCTATCAGGAAGTACAGCTCACTGCTGCTGCTGCTCAGACATAAATCCTTCAAATGCAAGGTCGGGTTTACTTCTAAAATGATTCTATTAACACAGACATTTACATGGACAGACTGGTGTAATAATAGATTTCCTTCATTTGTTTTGTGGAGTGGGTAAGACTGTTTTTAGTGGCAGGATAACTATGGCCATTGACATGCACTAGTCTAGCACCAGCGACCTCTGCAAATACAAGGACTGGATGGAATATTTAAAAAAGTGTCTGTATGTTTATACATACATACATACACACATGTATTCTTAAGAAAAGGTATTGTGACTAACTGATTCATTTTTGACATTCCATCTAACTGTTTAGAAGAACATTATATTATTAAGAGTGTAAATATTATGTATGTATAGGTGTATAGATGTGTGTGTGTGTGCTTACGTATGTGTGTATGTATATGTGTACGCGTGTGTGTGTGTGTGTATATATATATATATATATATATATGTATATGTGTGGAGATGTGGCTGTATATATGTGTATATGTGGATGTGTTAATGTGTATATATATGTACGTATATGTAGGTATATGTTGATAGGAATGTATGTATGTAGATGCTTACATATGTGTATGTGTATATATGTGTGTCTATGTAATAAAAAAAAAAAAAAAAAAAAAAGTGTCTCCACATGTCTCCAACACTCTGGATAACTAGGAAGTGTGGCCCTATGTCCCAAATTCCAGACTGTCCCTTTAATATCCCCTAATATAAATATATATATATATTTTTTTTCTTCCAATTCAGCGTTAGATCCACACGTCTTTAATAACTGCAACAGGAACTACATGGATGTAACTTAGCAACAGCCTGCAGCGTGACAGTAGGGCAGTTGTTGTGAGGGCTTCATCTGTGATCACGGACACTTCATCGATACACAACATATTCCCGATCGATGGCGCTCATCAGCTGCGTCAAACATGCCTCTAACTGCAGAGTTGCCGGTGGTATTATTGGTGATCTCACACGCCACTTAGCACTAATGACAGATTAAGGGCAGCCATTACAGACACACTGTGACCCAGGTCCAGTGATGGATGCGATCATCATGGAAGAAGGAACTTTGTTTATAACGTGACTATCCAGTGGGAGTAACTTGTTAAAGAAGCCATATCGAGTCTGCTTATAGTTGTGATCTATGGCACCCATGGATCATTATGCAGCTTTGAACATTTTAAAATGCACTATTGATCTAAAACGACTTAATAAAATAATCTACTGAACTACTGACCTCCAGGTTGGAGAATCGCAGAGTCCAATGAGGTATTAGGAGCAGATCCCAGTACGTCAGCATAAACACCATCCCCGAATGCTGTCGGCCCTTTCAGTGGAGAGCTGCAGTACACACAACCAGCTTTGTGCCAAAATGACAACGTGACACTGGCAACTCAAACACAAAGTTTAAGAACAGTATAAGTATAAGAACATGCACTCAAATCGAGAGAAATAAATGTAAAGACTGGAAATAAAGGGGCCTATCTTTAAACAAGAAGTGTGCCCTGCCTGAATATCAGGTGCAGTCGAGCAGACTGAGGGCGTGGTGCATTCAGTGAATTGCCAGAATCCTGTATATATATATAACGATATATAACGAGTCCACTGAAAAACAACATGCTCTTTTATTTGGAAATATATTAGGGTAATAAATGCTTAACATTCATCACATGTCAGTGTGCTGTGTGGGATGTCCGTGTGCCGTCTGGATGCCCTCCCGCAGCAGAGCACAGCCCTTTGCCTCAGGGTGACCACCGACATGACTCTGAAAATTTGGACACTTAGGCCCAAAAGTGGTTTGGTGCTCTTGCTGGCAAAACAATGCTCTGAGCACCAAGCATGTTTGAAGCATGTCTTTGTTTTTGGCATTTGCTTTTGTTCAACAGCAAACCATTTCAAACATTGCTATTGCAGCATCACAGGTGCAATATGGGCGGGGATTTGTGGTGATGCGTGCAACGGTGGTGGCTGAGGGTCAAAAATGAGGACGCATAGCAGAGGTTCGGACAGAAGGTTCTACAACCGGACTGTCCTGCTGAAATTCAGACAAATTCTCACCCTACCTCACTCGCTCCCTGAATCAGCTCAGCTCTGCTCTATTGTTTGGTTTGATTTGGAACTGTTCATTCACATGAGGCTGTTTACAGCGATGTCCTAAAGTGTGCGTTCTTACCGTGTCTGCAGTCCTAATGCTGCAATGTTGGATTTCCTCACATCCTTTTGTCCTTTTCTCACTAGCTCCATTTAATTTCAGGACCAAATTATTTCCATTGTGCCGCTTTGGTTAGTTCATAAAGTTAGTTGCCAGTAGGTAGACTACCATGAGAACCATAGAAAACTGTGCACGAAGATGCGGAGCGTGGCAGTGCTTTTAAATGCCACAGCGGTCATTGGTTGAGATTTCATCATATACAGACTATAGGGCACAATTAAAATCCTTTCATTTTCTCAAAAATCGACAGTGTCCTTTATAATCCGATGCACATTATGTATTAATTCTAGTCATGCTTACTGACTTCAAACTGATTTTATGTGGTACATGGCACTCAAAAATCTGCCAAAATGTTTTAGTACGACTTTGGTAAACTACGAAGCCGCACCACTTGATGGATTGTCGGAGCATTACGGCTACTGTAGTCAGGAGCCTCGCAGAGTCGTTTAGTCCGACAGAAGCTGAACCGCATCAGCTCACAAGGAGCTAGTTGTTTATATTATATATGCTTATATTATATGGAAATGAGCCATGTGGTTTTAAGTTTCGTTTCTGTAAAAGTAAACAAATGTGCGCAAAGCTGCATTAAACACATTCTTACTCGATGTATATTTGAGTTGTCCTCGTAGGAAAAAATAAATAAAAAATTATCCACCCACATTCACATTCATAATACACATTCTCCAAGACAGGCAGACAATGGCGGGCAAATTACACCACGATCAGTCAATGGATCGTGGGTACTTGTGCTAAGGGATCAGTTTCAAGTGTCATCCATTTGTTTCGCTTAATGCACCTTACAATCTGGTGCGCCTTATAGTCCGAAAAATACGGTAAGTACCTGTACCGTCCCACTCCAGCCTCCAGCAGCGAAGTAGAGCCTGACCTAGACACGCCCCCACATTAACACTAGCGCTAATATCGGGGACAAGGTAGGTGTGCCAGCAGTGACGGAGTGTCGCTCTGGTGTATGTTTACTGCCCTCTATTTGCATCATTCTGCACTTATTGCATAAACGTTTTGTAGTATTATTGAGTTGTTAAGTGGTGATGCCACTTCCAGCTCCAACTGGACACTTAACAACTGTTCTAGCTTTTTAAATGGTTTTATTCCAGCGTGGCTCCAAACATCACTGTTACGTTGTCTCCGATTAGTTTTACATTTCGGCGCAGTCTTTCAGAATGCCTTGTAGAATATTTTCACTGCAAGGGAGGTAGAACTTGTATGGTGTCTGAGTTATTATAATATTACTTGTTTGAGCTTTTAAAAAATGATAAAAAATAAATAAATAAAACATTCCGGTGATTTACTTGTTTATTTATTTTTTCTGTACTTCCGTTTTCTTTCTTAGACACATCTTTGATTAGTGTTGCATATACTGGCAATTGCACACTCTGCTTTTCCTCTCTGCGTGAAGTGGTGGTTATCCAGGAGAGCTCTCCAAACCAGACACTGCTGCTGCTGCTGCTACAATTGCCTATGGCCCTGCAGAGTAAAAAGCCCCAGACTAATCATTTACATCTGCCATTAATGAGATTCTAGGCTGTGCACTATTCTAGGTTATGCTCTTATGAAGTTTTCAGTTTTATAAATGCATTCTAAAATCCAGACAGAAAAAGTGGCAGGTAAATGAGCACCACCGTTCAAAGTGTTTGGGAAAATGCTAACTTAAACTGCCTAGGTCAATAAGATGACGGAGGTGATTTGTGTGTTTTGTTTTGTCCTGATTGCCCGAAGAAAGGAGCCAATGACACGTGCAGATGCAGCAGGGTCTGGGCAATTGAACGAGACAGAAAATAATGTCCCAAAATGACTTAAAGGTGCATTGTGTAAGTGTTCAGGTGGAGGGTTTGCCAAATGTTTTCTCCGTGGAGATGTTATTGCTTTGTCTGGAATTCTTCACCGTATGGTATGTTCATGGAGACGAGACCAGAGCAAGTTACAGGTCGGATCTGTGGAGAGGCGGCCACGCTCACAGTCAGAATGCCAGTTTTTCTAGGTATTTTTGAGCTATAACTACCAGTAATTGAATAAATGTAAAATAGAGTTGTTTAATGTCATACCGTGGAACATTCCAGGCAGAGCAATGACATATTCATGGAAACAGGCAGGTGACGGTAGCCAGGCTGGCGCCATCTAGTGCCTCCACTCAGTTTCATTTCTCTCCAGCAGCTAGGTCAGGAATCGGAATACCAGAGCACCGGCCAATCAGCGAAGAGCTGTGAAGCCATGACGTCAAACTCAAGCGCCTGTCTGTGTCCCTTTTGTGGTACAGCACAACAGTAAACAAAGTGGTCGAGATGGATGTAGATGAATACATACATTCTGTGTTGGCAACGATTCCCGAGATTGAGAATTTTCTTTCTCTGCTTTGTTTGGTTAAATTTTTAAAAAGTACCCACTTACCAAACCTATCAAATGGATGAATCCTAATGCTGCGAGGTCAGACAGTTTCCACAAAGTGAAACTGTCTGGTGAATCAGGCTAAGTTGACGGACCCTTCACCAGAAAAGGCACAATGCACCTTTGAGCTAAAACTGGCTATGATTATTTTTGTATGTGGAGCCATTGCCTGATAAATGTATTGTTTTTTACAATTTTTACATTTTGCCATATAGCAATTTCTCCATCGTTGCTTCGAGAGCATAAAGTTAGTTATTTCTTTTTGCTAACAACAAGTTAAAAGTGAGTTTGTGGTTAGAGCTGTGGTCTCCCAACCTGTTCGGAGGATCACTTCCCACTTAGACCAAGTT